>NC_135887.1:10680550-10855550 GCF_964194155.1 Cetorhinus maximus
CCCCGGACCCCCTCCCCCTTTCCCCCACCCCCCTCCCCCCTTTCCCTCCCCCCACCCCCTCCCCCTTTCCCTCCCCCCCACCCCCTCCCCCTTTCCCTCCCCCCTTCCCTCCCCCCCTCCCCCTCCCCCTTTCCCTCCCCCCCTCCCCCTCCCCCTCCCCCTTTCCCTCCCCCCCCTCCCCCCCTCCCCCTCCCCCTTTCCCTCCCCCCCCTCCCTCCCCCCCTTTCCCTCCCCCCCCTCCCTCCCCCCCTTTCCCTCCCCCCCCTTTCCCTCCCCCCTTTCCCTCCCCCCCCCTCCCCCTTTCCCTCCCCCCCCCCTTTCCCTCCCCCCCCCCCTTTCCCTCCCCCCCCCCTTTCCCTCCCCCCCCCCCTTTCCCTCCCCCCCCCCCTTTCCCTCCCCCCCCTTTCCCTCCCCCCCCTCCCCCTTTCCCTCCCCCCCCCCTCCCCCTTTCCCTCCCCCCCCCCTCCCCCTTTCCCTCCCCCCCCCCTCCCCCTTTCCCTCCCCCCCCCCTCCCCCTTTCCCTCCCCCCCCTCCCCCTTTCCCTCCCCCCCCTCCCCCTTTCCCTCCCCCCCCCTTCCCCCTTTCCCTCCCCCCCCCTTCCCCCTTTCCCTCCCCCCCCTCCCCCCCCCCTCCCCCTTTCCCTCCCCCCCCCCTCCCCCCCCCCTCCCCCTTTCCCTCCCCCCCCCCTCCCCCTTTCCCTCCCCCCCCCTCCCCCTTTCCCTCCCCCCCCCCTCCCCCTTTCCCTCCCTCCCCCCTCCCCCTTTCCCTCCCTCTTTCCCTCCCCCCCCTCCCCCTCCCCCCCCACCCCCTCCCTCTTTCCCTCCCCCTCCCTCCAGCAAATAGCCCATTGGCTCTGAGTGAGTTGCTGAGTTTTGGTTCGAACTGATTTGCAGCAACTCATTAACTGTCACTCGGAGAGGGAGAGGGAGGGGGGGGGGAACAAACCGAATGTAAACAACACTCTCACCCAAACGCCCCCCGTCCCACCACCTTCATCTTCTGGTACTTCTCCATCGCCGTCTCCAAGGAGCTGAGGACAACTTCCGGTAGGGGAGCCGGCGAGGTCCACACTTCTTCCCTGGAGCCTGGTCTCGCGCTCCGGCAGCCCGGCTGCTGCAGCCCTGCACCGAACCCGGGCAGGATCAGAGAGCAGCGCCGCCGCTTGGAAACACTGAGAACTGCAGGTCCCTCTCTAATGTCTCTGTGAAACCAATTCGTCCCACATATCAAGCCACCCCAACCCCACCCAACCCCTACCCCCACCCCACCCCACCCAACCCCTACCCCTACCCCACCCCAACCCCTACCTCTACCCCACCCAACCCCTACCCCACCCAACCCCAACCTCTATCTCTACCGCACCCAACCCCTACCCCTACCCCACCCAACCCAACCCCTACCCCTACCTCTACCCCAACCAACCCCAAACCCTCACACTAACTCCAATATTTAAATGAGGATTAAATAGGATTTTTATTAAATAGGATTGTTGCTTGGAGGATTATTCCATTTCCAGAGGTGGAAACAGCTGGAAAATGTTGAGTGAGACAAATTGGAAGCCCACGAAAGAGATTCTCAGCTATGCTTGTCTTCAAGAACGAGATACAGCAAAGTTACCCCCCCCCCCACCCCGCCAAGTCTCTTCATGAGTGGGACTTGATAGTCCTGCAACAAAAACAAAAATACCTGGAAAAACTCAGCAGGTCTGACAGCATCTGCCGTCAGGAGAGGGATACAGTTGACGTTTCGAGTCCGTGTCACCCTTCGTCAGAACTAAGACATATAAAAGTGAGATGAAATATAAGCTGATAGAGGGGGGTGGGTGGGACAGGTAGAGCTCAATAGGAGGATAGTGATAGGTGGAGGCCAAGAAGAGACTGCCAAGGATGTCATAGACAAAAGGACAAAGGGTTGTTGACGGTGGTAATATTATCTAAAGGATGTGCTAATGAGGACATTAAGGGTAGAAAGCAGGACGAGCAAGTGGCAGATGGCCCTAGTCGGGGTGGGGGGAAGGGATCAAAATAGGCTAAAAGGTGGAGATGAAACAACAGATCAAAATAAATTTTAAAATAAGAGGGAAAAGAAAAAATATATTCGTTTAAAAATTATAAATTATTGGGAAAAGGGGGATCGGAAAGAGGGTGGGGATGGAGGAGAGAGTTCATGATCTGAAATTGTTGAACTCAATATTAAGTCCGGAAGGCTGTAAAGTGCCTAGTCGGAAGTTGATGTGCTGTTCCTCCAGTCCTGCAGCCCACTTGCTCATGGATATCTCCCAATCTGCCCAGTCCTGGGTGCCAAGAGTGTCAGGGAACTGTTTGATACTTTATACAGATAAAAAGAGGGAGATAAGACTCCAGAGTATGAGGAATGTTAGAGGCAGGAGAGGAGGCTTCAGAGATATTGCAATGAAGGATCTGAAAACTATTAGGACGACTGAACATCAGAGGCATGAATGGATTCAAGACAGTGAGGGAAATGTAAGCATTTGGCAATAAGGGGTAGTTGGTCACATGGGCACTCAAGGTCAAAAAGATTAGGCAATCACTCTGGATCTGGGCATCGAGAACATAAAAGATGTGAAGGGTATTAGAGAATACAAGCACAAAGATTACCTTGAGACATATACTAGGAGGCACGCGAGAACATCCTGAGGCATTCTAGCTTCTGAATTTTCCCTCCCTGTAGGGAAAGTCTTATGTGCAATCCAGAACAGTAACTCAGGTGGGAAATAATCAGTATAAATCCATATACTGACATTTTAAGTTGCAGTTATACCTCAATCTCAAATCCTGGCAAAATATGCATTGAAAAATAGCTCCAGTTTTAGTTAATTCACTGTGTTGGCACTGAAATAAGGATCATGGGTCTCACCGGACCATGTGGATAGTTCCATGTCAATCAGATTACAGAGTGCACAGGATAGCATCTTGAAAGGCCCAGAGGATACATTTAACACTTACTTTGTTTTAAGGATTACTGTGCTTCAAACCAGATCAATTCTTCCATTGATCACAGGTAATAATCTGGGACCATTTCTGGGGAAGTTGGGGCCTGTACAAGTGGGACGGTCTACATCTGAACCAGAGCGGGACTAACATCCTTGCAGGTGGGTTTGCTAGTGCTGTTGGGAGGAGTTTAAACTAATTCGGCAGAGGGAGGGGACACAGGATGTTAGCAGAATAAGGACACATCATAATACAGTAAAACAATCAAGCCAGAGGGAGTACAGCTGCATTAAGCTTCAAGGGAGTAAGGTAAGGCTGGATGGCCTCTACTTTAATGCCAGGAGTATTACAGGTAAAACGGACAAGTTAAGGGTGAGGATTGACACGTGGAATTGTGATATAGTAGCCATCGCTGCGACGTGGTTGAGGGAAGGGCAGGATTGGCAGCTCAACATTCCAGGATATAGAATCTTCAGGCAAGACAAAGGAGGGGGTAAAAGAGGAGGAGGTGTTGCATTATTAGTTAAGGAGTCAGTTACTGCAGTAAGGAGAGATGATATTTTGGAGGGGGCATCGCATGAAGCTTTGTGGGTAGAGCTTAGGAATAAAAAAGGGGCAGCCACATTGTTAGGTGTTGATTATAGACCCCCAGATAGTCAGCGGGAAATTGAGGAGCAAATATGCGCACAATTTGTGGAGGTGTGTAAAAATAATAACAATAGGGTAATTATATTAGGTGATTTCAACTTTCCCAACATTAATTGGGACAGATATAGTGTTAAGGGCTTGGATGGAGTGGATTTCTTGAAATGTGTACAGGAGAACTTTTTAGGTCAATATATAGAGGGTCCAACAAGGGACGGTGCAGTGCTGGACCTAATTCTGGGGAATGAAGCCGGACAGTTGGCTGAGGTGGTGGTGGGCGAGCATTTTAGCGATAGTGACTACAACATGGTACAGTTTAAGTTTGTTATGGACAAAGAAATAGACAAGTTGCAAAAAAATGTTTTGGATTGGGGGAGAGTGGATTTTAATAAAATAAAGCAGGATCTGGCCAAGGTAGACTGGGAACAGCTACTTGTGGGGAAATCTACAGAGGAACAGTGGGGGCCGTTCAAAAAGGAAATGGGGAGGGTACAGGCTCAGCATGTTCCCTCTAGGGTGATAGGAAGGAGTAACAAGCCCAGAGAACCATGGATGACCAGAGATATTCAGGTTAGGATTAGAAGGAAAAGAGAGGCTTTTAGCAGGTACAAGGGAAGCAAATCAGCAGAGGCATTAGTGGAGTACAGACAGTGCAGGGTGCAGCTTAAGAAAGCAATTAGGAAATCAAAGAGGGGATATGAGAAAGCTCTGCCTGGTAAAAGTAGGGAAAATTCCAAGATATTCTATATCAATGGGAAAAGGATAACCAGGGAAAGAGTAGGGCCCATAAGGGACTAGGAGGCAATCCATGGGTGGAGCCAGAGGACATCACTAGGGTGTTGAATGAATACTTCACATCCATCTTCACCCGAGAGAATGAGGATGAAGGTATCGAACTCGGGGAGAGAGACTAAGCAAATTGATATAGGGAGTGACAAGGTATTGGAGGTGTTGGCAGGCTTAAAAGTGGACAAATCTCCAGGTCCAGATGATTTGTGTCCCAGACTGCTGAGGGAGGCAAAGGAGGAGATCACAGGGGCTCTGACCCAAATTTTTAATTCCTCTTTAGCCACGGGGGAGGTGCCAGAGGACTGGAGAACAGCTAATGTGGTTCCGCTATTTAAGAAGGGTTGTAGAGATAAGGCAGGGAACTACAGGCCAGTGAGTCTCATGTCTGTGGTAGGGAAACTATTGGAGAAAGTTCTGAAGAAGAGAATCTATCTCCACTTGGAGGGGCAAGGTTTGATCAGGGATAGTCAGCATGACTTTGTCAGAGGAAGGTCATGCCTAACAAATTTGATTGAATTTTTTGAGGAGGTGATCAGGTGTGTAGATAAGGGTAGTGCAGTTGATGTAGTTTATATGGATTTCAGCAAAGCCTTTGACAAGGTCTCACATGGGAGACTTATAAAGAAGGCAAATGCATATGGGATACAGGGTAATTTGATAAGGTGGACTCAAATTTGGCTTAGCTGTAGGAGGCAGAGGATGATGACAGAACGATGCTTTAGTGACTGGAAGCCAGTGTCCAGTGGCGTACCACAGGGATCTGTGCTGGGTCCCCTATTATTTGTCATTTATATAAACGACATAGATGACTATGTGGGGGGTAGGATTAGTAAGTTTGTGGATGACACAAAAATTGGCCAGGTGGTTAACAGTGAGGTTGAGTGTCTTGGGCTACAGGAAGATATAGACGGGACGGTCAAATGGGCAGATAAGTGGCAGATGGAATTTAACCCTGAAAAGTGTGAGGTGATACACTTTGGAATGAGTAATTTGACAAGGAAGTATTCAATGAACAGCATGACACTAGGAAGTTCTGAGGAGCAAAGGGATCTTGGCGTGTGTGTCCATAGATCTCTGAAGGCGGAGGGGCATGTTAGTGGGGTGGTGAAAAAGGCACATGGGACAATTGCCTTTATCAATTGAGGCATAGATTACAAAAGTAGGGAGGCCATGTTGGAGTTGTATAGAACCTTGGTGAGGCTGGAGTACTGTGTGCAGTTTTGGTTGCCACATTATAGGAAGGATGTGATTGCACTGGAGGGGGTGCAGAGGAGATTCACCAGGATGTTGCCTGGGATGAAACATTTAAGTTATGAAGAGAGGTTGGATAGACTTGGGTTGTTTTCGTTGGAGCAGAGAAGACTGAGGGGCAACCTGATTGAGGTGTACAAGATTATGAGGGGCATGGACAGGGTGGATAGGGAGCAGCTGTTCCCCTTAGTTGATGTGTCAGTCACAAAGGGGCATAAGTTCAAGGTGAGGGGTAGGAGGTTTAGGGGGGATGTGAGGAAAAACATTTTTACCCAGAGGTTGGTGACGGTCTGGAATGCACTACCTGGGAGGGTGGTGGATGCGGGTTGCCTCACATCCTTTAAAAAGTACCTGGATGAGCACTTGGCACGGCACAACATTCAAGGCTATGGGCCAAGTGCTGGTAAATGGGATTAGGTAGGTAGGTCAGGTGTTTCTCACGTGTCGGTGCAGATTTGATGGGCCGAAAGGCCTCTTCTGCACTGTGATTCTGTGATAATCCGCAGCCTGTTCCCAGTACCAGTAGAGTAACTGGTGTGCATGTTGTCTGGACTGCTATCCCGCTTGGCAGCAATATAGAGGTACATTCTCTCAAGCAGAAGCCTTCAAATCTGCAGGACCAGGGTACTACGGAACCTATTAGCAAAGAGTTAGGTGTCCTGTGTTCATCCCAGAACTTGCAGACCCCAAGAGGATAATCACCTTCATCTCAAGGGACTGATATAGGTTGGAGCAGCCATCTGTATCTCAGAACCCAGGCCCTTGGGTGGCAAGCGAAAGTAGTGTTGGATTAGGGCAGAGGAAAGTTTGCATAGTCAAAACAACAAATAGCGCTTTTATAGGGTTAACACCTCAGGTTGATGACCGTTCATCCGGTTCCAGGTCAGTGAATTGGTGATGTATACAGCATCTAGACAACATATTGTGAATTCACATGCAAGAAGCTGTTGCTATCATCACAAATTATCTAAGCATTTAGAGAATGGTAGTCTTTGTGTTTGATATAAACATAGGGGCTTAAGTTTGAGGTCATCCACTTTGGATCTGACATTATGAATATTTTATTAATGATGAGAGTCTAAGAGCAATGGAGGACCAAAGGCACTTTGCTATTCATGTACACGAATCACTAAAAGCCCATGCACAGGTAATAAGAGTAATCAAAAAGGCTAACATTATCACAAGGGTGATGGAATACAAAAGTGAGGAAATTATGCTTCAGTTGTACAGAGCCTTGGTAAAAAGCCCATCTGGAGTACTGTGTCCAGTTTTAGACACCGAATCTCCTCTTGAGGGGGATGGGGTATAATACAGAAACCAGGCTTTAGAGGTTTAAATTATGAAGACAGTTTAAAAAGTTGAGGGATGATCTGAGCAAGATCTTCAAAATGATTAAAGGATTAAGGATAGATTCAGATAAATTACTTCCTCTGTTAGGGAATTCAGAACAACAGGGCATAATCTTATAATTAATGTTAGGACATTTAGGAGTGAAATCAAAAAGGAATTTTTCACACGCAGCTTAACAGGAGCCTGGAACTCTCTCCCCAGAATGGCTACAGATGCTGAGTCAATTGGAGGTTTCAACATTGGGATCATTAGATTTTTGTTCAGTAAGGGTATCAAGGATCAAAGGTAGGTAAATGGAATTGGGGTACAAATCAGCCACGATCGAATTGACTGACTTCTGTGCTGATTCACATTTGAGGCATGCATTGCCACTTTGGTGTAAGAAATAGAAACAATAACCCTAGGCATCTGGCAATCCTATTGCTGCCTCAGTTATCAGTCTACTGACCTGTTAGCTGTCCTGGCAAAGTAGTGACTCTTATACAGTAAATTGACGGATCTGGATGGATCTACAGTAAATTGTTCTGTGGCTCCTTGAATTGAGGCTGTAGCCTAAAATTTGGAAGCTCCAGTCACTTGCTTTGCCATAGCTAGCTTTTCCCATACCATGGACCTTGATTACACCAGTGAGCAGAGCTTGTCCAATAAGCCTCCTGAGACACATCTCTTGTGAGGGAAGGGTCAATACATCCCTACTCAATGGGCAGAATTTTCTGCTCATCAGGCGGGCACGTGCCCCACCCGAACGAGCGTAAAATGATGCGCGATGACATCGGGCAAGTGTCATGACATCATCGCGAACTCGCGCGATATTTCGGTCAGCTGGGCGTGTGTGGGCGTCGGCAGCGCGCCCGCCAACAATTAACAGGCCGATTAAGGTCATTAAAAATCTAATTGAATTAAATTTTTCGCTGCCCATCCAACTTTATGGTTGGCAGCCAGGCAAAATGGGCAAGCGGCCTTTGGATTTTTTGGCGAAACCTCATCCACAGGCGGGATGAGGTTTCAATCCGTCATTAAAAAAAAAAAAAACATTTTCAAACTGATTTCTAACATGTCCCAGCAAGCGTGACAGAGTCACATGAGAGGACATGTTTTTAATGTTCTTAAATTCTTTCTTTTTTTATTTTTTAAAATCACCAGCTCTGTGCCTCAGGGAGTTTTTCCTGCACGCACTGGTGCACATGTGTGAACTTCCCTGCTCGCTCTCCTCCCCCCTCCACACAGGCAGCGCTGCACCCCGCGTTTCATGCCGGGCGGAAATTAATCGGCCGGCCAGCATGAAATTGCGGTCGGGCCCCAATCGCAGGTGGCATTCGGCTTACCGACCACTCCCGCTCACCCCTGCCGATCCCGCCCGACCAGGGCAAAATCCTGGCCAACGTGCTTTTTTTTCCAAAAATATACTTTATTCATTTATAAAAGTACATTGCATTACACTTCAAAGTTGATTTTACATAAAGTGCAAACCAGGTCAGTTTCTTTCAATACAATACGTGGCACTCTTAGGTGCCCCACCTCATCTACTCAATATTTATCATCAACATGGTTTGGTGCTGCCTGATTAATCTGACTTCCCAAACAGGCTCCTGCTGTTCTTCGTCTGCCAACATACGTATCATGGGAAAATTGGGAAGCCAAAGCTCAAGGCTCCCAATGTACAATGGATGCAAAACAATTTCAGATAGCTGCAGCCAATCTCAGGAAATAGCCAAAATTGTACAAAAGCCTTCATCCTCAACAGCTTCCCTTTGAACAATAAACTTCCACCTTGATAATCAGGTCCTGGTAGCTATGCCACATTATCATCATGTAAAATCAAAACGGAATACGTGAGGACAGAAGTCACAGAATGTAGGACATGTGATGCCATCCTGTCCTACCTCCAGCATCTACAAACATTGCCATTGGCAGAGTGAGTGCTGTGCTTCACCACCCTAAATCCTAATTTTAGGATGGAATTCCAACGGACCAAGGGGTCTCCAAAATTCCTTCCCCAAATAAGTGCCATTCCCCCAACACAGGAATTTAGAAGCATAAGTGCCACTAGGCTGTGTGCACACTGATGATTTAACAGCTAAATCCAATCCTGTTCTCTCCTTGCTGCAATGCACATGCACTTTCCACCAGGTCTCACTGGACATCAGTATCTCTCTCTCTCCCTTCAGGTATCATGCCCTAAGAGGGTGTTGGTGACCATGGACTTCCATGTTAACCATACTTGGGAGGCATGGACCACCTTCGTTCATGGTACATTCATTCAGCTTCCGAGGCTCTTTAGAAAGATCATTCTTTGTCTACCTTGATCTTTTTTTACCATCAATCTTTCCCATCAGCATCGGACTTTCTAAATTATGATTTCTTACTACGTGCCCAAAATATTCCAACTGTCTCTTCTTGATCTTGGTCAGCAGAGTTCTCTTGGTCTCAGATTTTGCTAACACCTCTTCATTGGTAGTGTGACTTGTCCAAGATACCTTCATTATTGGCCTCAAAAGCCACAAGTCTGCAGCCTCAATTCTTCTGTGCATTGCTTCACTGATTGTCCAACACTCACTTCCATATGTCAAAATTGGTATGTTGTAGCATTCCAGGATTTTCAGCTTTGTACCACTGCTGTACAACATCTACAATAATGACCAACCTATAGACAGCGTCACACGCCGTTTTATATATGCTGATGACTTATGTGTCACTGCCCAAAGCACTGATTTTAACACCGTGGAGAAAGCGCTTTCTGAGGCCTTGGAGGGACTAACATCCTACTATGAAGAAAACCACCTTCGCGCAAACCCATCAAAGACGCAAGTTTGTGCATTCCACCTCAGAAACCGTGAAGCCAAATGCCAGCTTAAAGTAACCTGGTGTGGAGCAACACTGACGCATTGCGAGCACCCTATCTACTTAGGAGTCACCCTTGACAGATGCCTCACCTTCAAGAACCACATCGAAAAGATAAAGGCAAAACTGAGCACACGAAACAACATCCTGAATAAGCTCACTAACACAAAATGGGGAGCAAGTTTGAAAACATTGCGAACCAGAGCACTTGCTCTTTGCTATTCCACTGCCGAATATGCCTGCCCTGCATGGGAAAGATCTACTCATGCTAAGAAGATGGATGCCGTTCTGAATGCAAGCTGCCGACTTATCACAGGTTGTTTAAAACCAACAAACACCAACAGCCTATATATCCTGGCGGGTATCGCTCCCCCTGATATAAGAAGAACGGTAGCCAGCAAGAAAGAGCGACTCCGTCAAACATCAGATGAGAGGTACCCTCTACATGGTCATACACCTACACCTAGCCGCCTAAATTCAAGGAAGAGCTTCATGAACAGTGTTGTTCCATTACAATCAACCCCATCTGAAGCCCGCATCGCCTTGTGGAAAGACCGGCTCTCCAGTCTCGAACAACCCCCAGCGATGGAAATTCTACCGGATGAAAGCCTTCCCCCAGGAGCTAATTGCAACTGGGCAACCTGGAAGTGCTTTAACAGACTTAGGACTGGTGTAGGTCGTTCAAAGGTGTCACTAAGCAAATGGGGATATACAACCAGCCCAACAACTTGTGAATGTGGAACTAAGCCACAGACTATGCAACATCTCCTGCAATGCCTATCGCTAGAGGAACCCTGCACTGTTGCAGATCTTGCCGAATTCAACAACAAGGAGCAAAAATGTGTCCAGTTCTGGCTGGGCCATGTGTAAACTGTCCGTGGACACGATAAGAAGAAGTTTTGTTTTCATGGCAAATTTTGAATTGATCATAACTTTTTTCATTTTTTGAAATGCATCTTTGGGCATTCCAATCCTTCGTCTTATCAGTCAGAGTGGAGAAACTTGACACACACTTGCTCATTGTAGCCTTGCATTATTGAACACTCCAACTCCTGTCTAACTGAAATCATGTATTTCTGCACAGACGCAGAATCAAATTTGAAACTTTCTGGATTGTATTGCTTAGTAGTGCATTGGATGGTGCCTTTACTGGCTACACTCTGAACTGGTTTCACTACTGAACAGCAGATACGTATTAATGTATCTGTGCATAACATCCACATTGCTACAAGAACCTCTACATCCCTAGAACTGTAGCTTAATAAATCAATAATTGGAACACATTTAGATGCTTGCAGCCTTTTTCCAGCCATTGATTTCTTTTTGTTAAAAATAATGCATTTTTGTCAATTGTAGACTTGAAACTCACATCGCAGGTTCATGTAGAAGCCATTATAGGAGAGCTTATATAGAAACCATTGATTCTCGGACAATGTAATTTTGTTTATATGTCTAGATTTTAAACGCAGTCATGTTGGAAACTGTTCAAATCAGACTGAAGCTATTGTTTTGATCTCTCATAAAGGTGAGTAACATAAAGAAGCTGGAACTCATTGCAGAATATTGAGCGCATTATTGGGTTAGCAACAGCATTGATTTATGACGTTATGTTTTGTACGACATGATGTATTGAGCATTTTAGTAGTACCTGAAATGGTTTGAAATTGTGTATTATATATTAATCTTGTCAGAGGTAATCGAATTTCTGTAAATTTGTAACAATTCTTTCCCCTACCTCAATTTTTGAGCTTTTTCTTTTTCTACCTTCCTCTCCCGAAGATGCAGGATTTAACAGAATGCACTGCAAAAACACACTGGCTTTACTTTGACAACCTTTCCCAGTCCTGCAACATCCACCACCAAGAAGGTTGAGAACAACAACATCAGAGAAGCACCAATAGCAATAACATCAGCTTGCATTTTTATAGCTCATTTAATGTATAAAACACTTTGCAAAATCAAAAGATGGACGCTGTGCCAAGGCGATATTAGGAGTGAAGACCAAAAGTTTCCTTAAGGACAGTTTCTACTTAAAAAAGAGTCAAAGGAGGAGAGAAGGTGCGGGGAAATAAGGAGGGAATTGCAGAAGATTGGAGCTAGGCATCTGAAAGCCACAGCAACCAATGGTGGGACATAGGGAGAGGTGAAGCCATGGTTAAGGACTTTAAATTTCTGCATTTTTGGACGAGGAGCCAATTTAAGTCCATGTAGACAGGGGTATTGGCAAATGGGACAGTGTGAGAAAGGAGAGAGCAGAGTTTTAAATGAACTAAAGTTTATGAAGAGTAGAGGATGGGAGATTGACCCAGACAGGTGGAGGTGACAAAGGCATTGGTGAGATTTGAGCAGCATATAGGATGAGATAGAAGCATAGATGGTTTATGTTATGGAGGTAATAGTGGACAATCTTTGTCATGGAAAGGACAGGAGATTGTAGAATGGGGAAATTGCAGTTCATTTAAAGCTGGATATCGGACAAGCAGTCTGAAAGCTAGGAGGCAGTGGATGGACTGAGAAAAGGGTTGGAGAGTCAAAAAGCTGGGTGTTGTCAGAGTACATTTGGAAGCTGCTCCCATATCTACCAATGATGTCACCAAGGGGTAGCATTAAAATGAGGAAAGGAGGGGCCAAGGTCCTCAGGACATTTCAAAAGTAAAAGTGCAAGGTAGGAAGAGAAGCCATTGCTGGAGATGCTCAAGATATAATCAGGTGAATAAAAGTGCAGGCAAACTAGAACTATTCCACCTGAACTATTCATCGAATAAACTCATTGAGCCATCAGGCCTGGCGGTAACATGGGCCCTATTTTGAAAGAAAGAAAGGTTTGCATTTATATGGCGCCTTTTGCAACCCATGGGTGTCCCAAAGCATTTTACAGCCGATAGAATATATTTGAAGTGTACTCACTGGTGTATTGTAAACAACACCACAAAAACGGATTTTCTGGTCATTATCACATCCCTGTTTTGGGGGGCATTACGTAAATTACAACTGTGACTGCACTTCAAAAGTACTCTATTGACTGTAAAACATTTTGAAATGTCATGAAAGGCACTGTATAAATGCAAGACTTATTTTCTTTTTCGTGACGTTGTTTGAGGGATAAATATTGGCCAGGACATCAGGGATAATTCCTCTGCTCTTCTTCAAAGTAGCGCCATGGGATCACTTACATCCACCCGGGGCCTTTGTTTAATGTCTCATCCACAAGGTGGCACGCCCAAAAGCACAGGACTCCCGAAGAACACTTTAGCTCAAGATAATGTAAATTGTCTCTTTTACCCACATTTGCAAGACATTGGATTGATTTGCCTTTTCTGATCACAGTTAATTTAAAGTTTGATTTCTTTTAGAGTTTGTCCTTACTTTAAGGAAGGAACTATCTCTTACCATCCAGAGAAATGATTATCTTTCAAACGCGGTGAATTAAGGAATAGCAGCCGAGTTCAAAAGCATTTTAAAAGCAATTTGCCATTCCCAGTGAGAAGGGCTTGTCTCTAGAGTTAGAACCGGCTCTTTGTCGTATGGCTGGAAATCTTAAAATAATTTCTCAACAATAACGTGTTCATGTTCAATTGAAAAAGAATTTGGTGACATTTTTGATCCAGCCACCAGCTGGGGTTTTAAAACAATAACAGTGTCAGTCACTAAGACGCCAATTGTTCCCACACAAAGCAGCAACATGTAAAATGTTGAGAGCTTGGAGCTCCCCATGCTGCGTACCTCCCCATCCACCGCACACAGAAGTATTGAGGCAAAACCAGAGGCATACTGCTTTTGTCTGGTAAATAATTAAACCCAGCTGACATCTTGTCTCTGAGAATTTGACAGGCATTTCCAGAGGTTAGACAGTTCACAGTCTGAGATCAGACAAAATTAGCTGGATCTGCAATTTCATAGATCCAAAGGTGAACACTAATCCTTCTTTGGAACGGCGCCTCTGTTGATAGTCAAACAAAACAAAACAATTGAAGTCGGATCACTCCACGTCATTCCACTTTCTCCTTGCTAGAAAATGCCTTTGACTTTTAAGAGAAGTATTTAGGTTGAAAGATCACGTTTGGTTGCTGAAGTCGTATAGTCAACACGATTGTGGACAGAGCTCAAATAAATTAACAGATAAAGTCACACAAGTGTGGCTAGTTCTTTGTGAATTCTTCGTGAAGTGGGGCTTAACCATTGTGGACAAATAAGGGTCGAAATGCTTTCGGCAAAAGTGATAGATCTCTGAATCCACCTATAATAAGTGCTTGGAGGCAACATGCATGAGGGTTTGACAAAAATGGGTGAGATTTATTAAGTCAGATGGACAGTTCCTCTTCTCAATAGTTGAGTGCTTGTGCCTGCAGGTGTCACAACATAGCAGTGATGCTTAGCAATTATCTTGTCATGTTTAACTGTTTGCAAAAAGTGATTTTTTTGGCTTGCAAGCCACAAAATAAAATCTGTAGGCACAAGACCCTTAAGAGGTAATTGGAAACAAGAATGGTAAGTTTCAGCAGAGAGCTGTCAGTTTCCTTTCAGGCAGCAGATATTATTTTAATAAGAAACTATCCTCTGAATGTTTTTCTATCCCTTTATTGAAACTGGCATCTTGCTGGCTTTTATCAATTGAGAACATACCAAGAGGAAAATGGTTATTACTGCTGATCTTCTGCTTTGGAGAAAAATAAGGATGAGGGAGGAATGAGATGTGCTGGGGACATACATCATGAAATAAATATATGACTTCAATAAGAAAGCACCCAGAGATATATTAACATAGACGCAAAGAAGCCTTTCTATTCATCATGAAGTGCTTTGTTTACTCTTTGTAGCGGAATTGATATTTGGAATGATCTTGTTGTGACGTTTTATTCTGTTCAACCACTCTCTGTGTGTGGAGTCGAATAAAACAGCTTTTTTCTAAACAGTCAGCTCCCCCTCCCCACCACCTTTTAAAAGTTTATTCTCCCTCTAAGTCTTGGCCCCCTTATAATAGGCACTGCTCCTCTTCAAAGGGATAAGATAGACTTCTGCAATTGTAACTGGGAAATGGTTGAGCGGAATATAAAACACAAATTGGGTTATTTTCTGAAGGGGTTTTTCAGCTAAAGTTACAGAGGACAAACAGGAGAATCTGCTGCAGGAATTCAAGCTTATGGACTTAGCCACTGCTCAAAAGACTTACGTTTATATAGCATCTAATCACAATTCTCATAAACATCTCAAAGCACCTCCTACATCACTCATTATTTTTCTGTAGTAACTGCTCTATGTAGGAAGTAGTGCCGCTATTTTAGGCCAGGAATGCCACACAAACAACTGTAAGAATGACCAGTTGATATATTTTTGCTGTGTTGTCAGAGAGAAGAAAGTTTTTTTTTTGTAAAAATATACTTTATTCATAAAATATCTTCAATCACATTCCAAACCATTTCAAAAACAACATTACAAGGGTACAATCCAGGTTACACTTTTACAAGATGTATCACCAGGTGCATCAGTACAAACAATATTACAATCATTTACAGCCTTTCATTTTGATCTGTACAGCCCGAGGAGCTCTAAACAGTTCCCAGTCTCTCGGTGCGCTGTGGTAGAAAGGTCTTAGACAGCGACCCTTCCCCATTGCGCCTTTGCGGCAGCTGCCCCAAGCTCTAGTGCGTCCCTCAGCACGTAGTCCTGGACTTTGGATTGTGCCAGTCCGCAACAATCGGTCGGGGACAACTCTTTGTGCTGGAAGACCAACAAGTTTCGGGCAGACCAAAGCGCGTCTTTCACCGAGTTGATGATCCTCCAGCTGCAGTTGATGTTTGTCTCGGTGTGTGTCCCTGGGAACAGCCCGTAGAGCACAGAGTCCTGTGTCACAGAACTGCTCGGGATGAACCTCGACAGCAACCACTGCATCTCTCTCCAGACTTTCTTTGCAAAGGCACAATCCACAAGGAGGTGAACAACGGTCTCTTCCCCACCACAGCCACCTCGAGGGCAACGTGCAGAGGGGGTGAGCTTCCTGGCGTGTAGGAAGGATCTGACGGGGAGGGCCTTTCTCACCACCAGCCAAGCTACGTCTTGGTGCTTGTTGGAAAGTTCTGGCGATGAGGCATTCTGCCAAATGACTTTGACAGTCTGCTCGGGGAACCATCCCACAGGGTCCACCCTCTCCTTATCCCTCAGGGCCTCTAGGACGTTACGTGCTGACCACTGCCTGATGGACTTGTGGTCAAAGGTGTTTTTCTGCATAAATTTTTCCACCAAGGACAGGTGGTACGGCACGGTCCAACTACTTGGAGCGTTCCGCGGCAGCGTGGCCAGACCCATCCTTCGCAACACCGGGGACAGGTAGAACCTCAGCACGTAGTGACACTTGGTGTTTGCGTACTGAGGGTCTACGCACCGCTTGATGCAGCCACACACAAAGGTGGCCATCAGTATGAGGGCGATGTTGGGCACGTTTTTTCCCCCTTTATCTAGAGGCTTGTACATCGCGTCCCTGCGGACACGATCCATTTTCGACCTCCAGATAAAGCGGAAGATGGCTCGAGTGATCGCCATCGCGCAGGAGTCTGGAATGGGCCAGACCTGCGCCACGTACAGCAACAGCGAGAGTACCTCACACCTGATGACCAGGTTCTTACCCGCAATGGAGAGGGAGCGTCGCTCCCACATGCCCAGTTTCCTTTTCACCATAGCCACTCGCTCCTTCCAGTTTCTAACGCATGCCCCGGTCCCTCCGAACCATATCCCCAGCACCTTCAGGCCGTCAGCCCTGACAGTGAAGGGGACAAAGGATCGGTCAGCCCAGTTCCCAAAGAACATGGCCTCGCTCTTCCCACGATTTACCTTGGCTCCCGAGGCCAGTTCGAACTGGTCGCAGATGTGCATCAGTCTGCGCACCGACAGCGGATCCGAGCAGAAGACGGCGACGTCGTCCATGTACAGGGAGGCTTTTACCTGAGTGCCTCCACTGCCTGGGATCGTCACTCCTCTTATGCCCGGATCCTTCCTGATGGACTCGGCAAAGGGTTCTATGCAGCACACGAAAAGGACAGGCGAGAGAGGACAGCCCTGCCTGACTCCAGATTTAATCGGAAAGCTATCTGTTTCCCACCCATTGATTGAGACTGCGCTCCTGATGTTAGTGTAGAGCAGTTGGATCCAATTTCGAATTCCCTCCCCAAACCCCATTTTGGAGAGCACATCCCCCATGTAGGTGTGCGATATTCTGTCAAAGGCCTTCTCCTGATCCAAGCTGATGAGGCAGGTATCCACACCCCTGTCCTGTACATAGGCAATCGTATCCCTGAGCAGCGCCAGGCTGTCAGAGATCTTCCTGCCTGGCACAGAGCAGGTCTGGTCAGGGTGAATCACCAATTCCAGAGCGGATTTGACCCGACTGGCGATGACCTTGGACAGAATCTTATAGTCCATATTCAACAGTGAAATGGGTCGCCAATTTCTAATTTCCTCCCTTTCCCCCTTGTGCTTGTAGATGAGGGTGATGATGCCTTTCCTCATGGATTCTGACATACTACCGGCCAGGAGCATACTCTCGTACACCCCTAGCAGGTCTGGGCCGATCAAGTCCCACAGAGCCGAATACAACTCCGCCGGCAAGCCGTCGCTTCCGGGGGTTTTACTCTTCTCGAAGGACTCAAGGGCCTTAGTCAGTTCATCAGGAGTTAGCGGTTTGTCTAGGCTCTCCCGCGTACTGTGGTCTAAGACCTCCGTGATAGAGGACAGGAAGGACTGGGAGGCCGTGCTGTCCATGGGCTTCACGTCATACAGTCCGGCATAAAAGGATTTGCTGATCCTCAGAATGTCGGACCGTGATGACTTTACTGAGCCGTCTTCTTCCTTCA
This sequence comes from Cetorhinus maximus, assembly GCF_964194155.1. NCBI lineage: Eukaryota > Metazoa > Chordata > Chondrichthyes > Lamniformes > Cetorhinidae > Cetorhinus > Cetorhinus maximus. The sequence goes on from NC_135887.1 coordinate 10,698,222, forward strand.
GGCTGCTGATCACAGAGCGCTCTCTGTGTACCTTTTGGAAGAAGAAACGTGAGCACGTCTCATCCTGCTCCACGGAGCGGACTCTGGAACGGAAGATGATCTTGGAGGCCTCCGAGGCAAAGTGCGAGGCTTGCTGGCCCTTCACCTCTTGGAGCTCCTCCTTGACATCGACCCCCATCGACTGCAGCCGCAGCAGATTCTGCATCTTTTTCTGGAGTCGGGACATTTCCCTCTGTTCCTTTCTAGCTTTCTGGGTGCCTTTGAGGATGAAAAACCTCTTGATGCTTCCCTTGATCGCTTCCCACCAGTGTGTCAGGGACTCAAAGAGGGGTTTCACGGTTCTCCAACCTTTGTAATCCCTCTTGAGCTCCTCAATGTTCTCTGGGGTCAGCAGTTGCACATTTAGCTTCCATGCCCCCCTGCCCACCCTCAGGTCCTTCTCCAAGTGGCAGTCCACCAGTAGGAGGCAGTGGTCAGAGAAGAACACCGGCTTGACCTCGGTGGATCTGACTGTGAATGCACGGGACACAAACAGGAAGTCTATCCTGGAACGAATGGACCCGTCTGGCCGCGACCAGGTGTATCTACGCTGCGCTCCGTCTGCAGAGAACTGTGCCATTACAAAACTCTAAAGTGTTTAGCCTTGAAAAGAAACAGCAGGACAAGGGGTCAAAATGCAGGTTCAGGAGAAACATTTCTTAATGCAAGTAGTGATCAATACCTGAAATGGCCATTTGAGTAAGGTGGTGGAGGCAAAAGCTCTGGAGTTATGAAAGACTGAGGCATGAGATAGATGGACCGAGTGGGCCCCCCTCATCAGTATTTTTCTTTGCGACAAAGGGGACCCCCAGAGAAACCCTTACCTCAACACAAGACAGCCTGACAGGCCTAACTCTGCTATAAAAGAAACAAAATATTTTTAAGCAAACTTAAACAAACATTTACTGTTGGCCGTACAATATTTTACAATTTTCACTGTTGGAATGTATGTGTGTGGATGTTGACTGAGGGTGTGATCAGGCTTGGCTGCAGCACTCTCCCATGACCACCTAGCCCACCAATGCGCACTGACTTTGCTTCAGACATGACGAATGGCCACTTGGTTGAGGCCTGGCAGGAGTCAGCGCCTTCAGGCAAACAGGAGAGGGAAAAAATCACAGTGCCATCAGCATAAGAGGAGTAAATGTGGCCAACATAATCTGAAGATCCCGCTTGTGTTCAGTTAGTGAAGGAGCAGGGTGCCATTTTTCAATTTAATAATTGATGTGGAGAGAGGCAAGTTAAAATGCAACTTTAATGTGTTCTCATTCTCCTGAGAGTCACTCTATTTTTAGCTAGCATAGCCCGATGTGATTTAGCCCCATCTCCATCCACTCTGTCAGTCATGGTGACAGGCATGATAATGAGCATATCAGTCAAGGTCAGACTGCAGATGGACAAGAACATCCATCTGCAGTTCCGCTAATCTGACTACACCATGAAATTTGTAACTTTAGCAGATGCACTTCCCTTGGCCATGGTAACATTGTCCCCTCTGTTGGAGCAAGGTCAGCCAATTGCTTTTAACTTATATCTTTCAAGTGGCATGAACTCTCAAGAAAAATGTTGATTGGACATTTTTGTATAGGTCCTTTTACATAAATGCCCAGCACAGTCATAGTACTGGTAGTGTGGTACCAGAACGACCTCCGTGCATCCCTCTATCATATTTATAGTTGTGATCTGCCCCCTGCATGCCTGTTAGAGGCTTATTGGATTTTTGGACATCTTAATTCCAATGACAGACTGGACCCATAAAAAGTTGGGTTGTCAGTACTGTTGGAAGGCAGGTGGCATGGTTAACACTTGGACTTCTTGGCAGTCAACAGCACTGCAGCACTTTAAAAGGAACCCTGGCTCTTTAAAAGCTATCTCTTGACCAAGCTTTGGTTACCCAATATCTCCATGGGCTGGATTTTATGCCCCCACTCCCCCTGGTGGCAGGTTTCCAGACGGAGGTGCCCAGGGGCACCATGCCCACTGCTTACCCGCCCCGCTCCGCACAATTGTACCAATGGCAGGGGAGGCACAGGCGGCCCACCCACCCGTGGGCCAATTGAGGCTCTCAAGTGGCTAATTGATGGCCACTGAAGGGCCACAGCCTCATATTTAACCAGCGGCAGGAGAGGCCTGCACCAAGCGACAGGTCTCACTGTGCGGGCTGGTGACAGGAAAGGGGGGTAGTAGCCTCGTTAATGGGCTCCCTGCACCCGCCAGAGGGCCCCTCCCCCCAGGTTGTCTCTCCCCACCCCATGATTTCCCTCCCTCTACTCCAGCCTGTCTACCCCGTACCCCGGCATCCCACCCAGCTCACCCACCTCGTCGGGGCCTCCCAGCTTCACCCCAGCGATACCCCGCCCCCCACCCCCTCCTGCACCACCACTCCCCTCCCACCCCTTCACTTCCACTCAAGCTCCAGCTCCTCAGCCTGCTGGAGTCTCAGTAGCGGCCACTGCTCCCAGAGAGCCGCCAGCCATTTGAGTGACGGTAGGGGATGGGAAACAGCTATTCATTGGCCAATGAGTTGGCTTAATTGGCTGCCCACCTCCCGTCAATGGGCAGCCCGACGCTTTCATTCCCATTGTTGGGGAATATCCTGCGGCAGCGGGAAGATGTCGACCTCCCCATCGGACACCTTCCGCTGCCATTTTACAAGGCCTCCTGCCTCCTGGCCCATCTCAAGAGGGCTGGTAAAATCCAGCCATGTGTCAGCTCTGGATCAATAACCAGCGCAGGCCTTTTGTTTGCAAATTGTGTTCCCCAGTAACATAGGGGAAGAATGGGGCCTAAATTCATTTTGTCCATGATCCAGGGAACTGCAGTAACACTAAAGGGCACTCCCCAGAGCACACGGAGTTTGAATCCATTGATTTTAATATGTGGCAAGTGAAATTTTTGCACGTGAAAGTTTGTGAGGTATATTTTATCATTTGTTTGGTGGCCGGGAAGCTGCTTTTTTTTATTAAACTGTAACTGTAGCAGCTGGGAGAGAATACAAGTTCAATCAAAGCACTGACAGGAGCTCCACTCTCACTGTGCGCTTGCTTTTCACTCTCCATAGGGCAGATGCAGTCCACAGCGCTTTGAGTGGGCGTGTTAGTGTTGACACAGTTTGCCTGCCAGTCACCATGTACGTGAAACCAAGAAGTGAAGTCACGAGCATATTTTAAACCTTTCTCATTGTTAGCAGTTTTCACCCAGAATCTCTTATCAAGGTAATCACAGGTTTACAAAGCACTCCTTGAAATTTCTTGAAGACCTGACTTTGCCTGAAATAAACAGAGTACAGGATAAGTACTTGTTGAACCGCCCAAAATGTTAGGCACGCTTAATATTTTGTAAGTGACGCCTTTGTAATTGACACCTCCGTTAATGACAAATGGTTCTTGCACTTTGGTCAATGTAGGCAGCTCCTCTGATGATTTTGGACGGTGTAGGTCTTTTTTCATTCATTCACGGGATGTGGGCGTCGCTGGCTGGGCCAGCATTTATTGCCCATCCCTAGTTGCCCTTGAGAAGGCGGTGGTGAGCTGCCTTCTTGAACTGCTGCAGTCCATGTGGTGCAGGTACACCCACAGTGCTGTAAGGAAAGGAGTTCCAGGATTTTGACCCAGTGATGGTGAAGGAAGGGTGATATATTTCCAAGCCAGGATGGTGGGTGGCTTGGAGGGGAACTTGCAGGTGGTGGTATTCCCATGTATCTGCCCTTGTCCTAGGTGGTAGCAGTCGTGGGTTTAGAAGGTGCTGTTAAAAGAGCCTTGGTGAGTTGCTGCAGTGCATCTTGTAGATGGTGGTGGAACTGCAGCTATCTGAAGTTCTACCAAAGATTAGTATTTATATCGTTCTTGCACATATTATGACATCCCAAAATGCTTCATGACCAATAAAGCACTTTTGAAGTGTAATCACTGTTATGATGCAGGTGTGCTTGTTGAGGGCTAAATTTTAATGGCTTAGTTGTAGGAGCCAGAGGGTGATGACGGAAGGATGCTTTAATGACTGGAAACCTGTGTCCAGTGGCGTACCACAGGGATCTGTGCTGGGTCCCCTATTATTCGTCATTTATATAAACGACATAGATGACTATGTGGGGGGTAGGATTAGTAAGTTTGCGGATGACACAAAGATTGGCCGGGTGGTTAACAGTGAGGTTGAGTGTTTTGGGCTACAGGAAGATATAGACGGGATGGTCAAATGGGCAGATAAGTGGCAGATGGAATTTAACCCTGAAAAATGTGAGGTGATACACTTTGGAAGGAGTAATTTGACAAGGAAATATTCAATGAGCGGCATGACACTAGGAAGTTCTGAGGAACAAAGTGGCCTTGGCGCATGTGTCTATAGGTCTCTGAAGACGGAGGGACATGTTAGTGGGGTGGTGAAAAAGGCATATGAGACACTTGCCTTTATCAATTGAGGTATAGATTACAAAAGTAGGGAGGTCATGTTGGAGTTGCATAGAACCTTGGTGAGGCCACAGCTGGAGTACTGTGTGCAGTTCTGGTCGCCACATTATAGGAAGGATGTGATTGCACTGGAGGGGGTGCAGAGGAGATTCACCAGGATGTTGCCTGGGATGAAATATTTAAGTTATGAAGAGAGGTTGGATAGACTTGGGTTGTTTTCGTTGGAGCAGAGAAGACTGAGGAGTGACCTGATCGAGGTGTACAAGATTATGAGGGGCATGGACAGGGTGGGTAGGGAGCAGCTGTTCATCTTAGTTGAAGGGTCAGTCACAAGGGGACATAAGTTCAAGGTGAGGGGCAGGAGGTTTAGGGGGGATGTGAGGAAAAACTTTTTTACCCAGAGGGTGGTGACGGTCTGGAATGCACTGCCTGGGAGGGTGGTGGAGGCGGGTTGCCTCACATCCTTTAAAAAGTACCTGGATGAGCACTTGGCATGTCATAACATTCAAGGCTATGGGCCGAGTGCTGGTAAATGGGATTAGGTAGGTAGGCCAAGTGTTTCTCACGTGTCGGTGCAGACTCAATGGGCCAAAGGGCCTCTTCTGCACTGTGATTCTGTGATTCTGTGGGCAGAATTTTACGAGACGGCGAGTGGGGGTGGGGTCCGCTTGCCGACGTGTAAAATTACGCGGGAGGACGTCAGGCGGAACTCCTGACATCACCGCGCCCTATTTAAATTCAGGTAGGCGGGGGCGCAGCGAAATCTGAAGTATCATCCTTGATTATGTACTCTGGAATGAACCTTCAACCCATAAGATGCTGACTTAGAGGCACATATGCAATCTTTTCCTTTATTCTTTCATGGGATGTGGGCATCACTGGCAAGGCCAGCATTTGTTGCCCATCCCTAATTGCCCTTGAACTGAGTGGCTTGCTTGGCCATTTCAGAGGGCAGTTAAGAGTCAACCACATTGCTGTGGGTCTGGAGTCACGTGGAGGCCAGAACAGGTAAGGACGGCAGATTTCCTTCCCTAAAGGGCATTAATGAACCAGATGGGTTTTCACCTGAGCCAAGGCTGATGCACAGGAAGAGAGTGTTGTTTCAGGAATCTGATTCCATCTGTGAACAGAGTGCAGGTGAACCCTGAGATAGAAAATAATTTGTCATTATACAATATGCATAGGTATATAAATATGTATATATGTGTGTATGTTACATATATATATATTTATCTGAAAATATTCTTGTGTATTTATATATATTTGTGTGCGTGTATAAACATCCAGGAGACCGTAAGACAATTATTTTTTATAACACATTGCCAATACGAGGCAAATTCTATGATCCCTGAATAGTTTCTCAGGCCCTGCGTAAGCTGACATTCAAATTCAATGTTCAAGCAGAGTGGAACTTCTGCTTGTTGTAAATTGAGTACAGGATGGATGTGAACTGCAATTGCTTTTTCAAGGACTCCATCATTTTGTTAGTACCATTGACTTTTCCAATACACTATTAATTGGCCGGGAGGCTTAGATCGTGCCTTGAATCACTTGAGCTGTTCCACAGCCCAGCAAAGGCAGTAATTTACAGTGTGCCGCTGAGTTGGATGCACTGCTACTGAACAATCCCGTTGGCTGAGTTCCAACACAAAGAAGGTAGATATAGAGATTGATTTTAAATCCCGGGCTGTAAATCTCGGGTGGAAGGGCCTCTTTCAGTTACCTTCTAGTTCAACTTCAAAAAAAAAATTGTTAGAGATCATCATGTGAGGGGAATTCTGTTGCTAAATGAACTACCTCCGGTGGAACTGAGTCTTGGAGAGCAGAATGTTGCGGATTCAACACTTGGTCGGCTTCACTCATCTTATCCAGTGAAGTACATTTGGCCTCAGGGTTCAACAGAATAGAATGAGGAGGAAATCGTAAGTCAGGGTTCCTGCTCCAAGATGGTGGAACTAGAGACACTGAGTAAAGACGGGAGAAATGGGAACAAGTGTGACACCTCTCATAGTCAAATAGCTTCCTAGCTTTCACCATCTAAGGTCTTGGATGAAGAATTACCACATGGGCGAAGTACCATGGGAGCATACCCCAAGACAACGGATCAGAGGCTGGGGAGAAAACAATTCAAAATGTGACCATATTGTCTGAATGAACCAGAATTGGAATGATACAGAGTGTTCAAAGGAGAGGAGCGAGCCATTTAGGTAAAAGAGAGCCTCTCTCTTATACTTTCTTTGGAAGGAATACAAAAAGTATCATAGATGGGAGATCTTAAATGAGCCATCAGGAAGAGGGAGCTTGATGCAGTCACTTTTTTTGTTATATTAAGGATTGAGTGCTCCAATCATCACCTGTTTATTTAAATGTTAAATATATGCCCGTTATTCTGTCTATGTTTATATATATATATACTTAGTCACAACATATTTATTTAGATGAGGTGAATTGTAGCTCTGAGTTCCATTGAACAAATAAGACTGTCCTCTGTTATTAAGCTTCCACTATTCACTGTGCTGTATATGTAATTACATTTCTGCAGGATGGCACAGCTTGCAAAGTGCTGATAACAATTAACTTGCTTGCCATAAGGCACAGAAACATGACAGCAGGGGGAAGGGCGGGGGAGCTTCCAGTATAAGTATAGCATATCGTGTATCATTCCTTCAGGGCCTGTCACATTCCCATTGGGATTGTGGGTCTCGAAAGCAGCAGGGCTAAAGGCCCAATGGTTCATCCACTCCCTGTAAATGTCAAAGCAGGAGCACAGTGAGCATACCCTTAAGCCACCTTGATTCTTTTGTTTTGCTTTGTATGGCAAGTACTCAACATTTCCACAGCTTGGTTCTCTTAAAACCTCAAATCCTCCTAAACATGGGGGTGTAGTGACAGACATTATGTGGTTGCGTAGAATTTGCTTTGAGGAGATTCTTAGCTTCAAAGCTTAAATCCTTGACAACATAATAGTGAGGATTTCCAATGTCATTCAAATAAACTTTATGAGGTTTTGTCTGATGGTTTAAACCCATTACCATGTCAGCTTTTAATGAATATATTTAATAAGAAAACAAAGTGTGACTTTCAATCCTTTGAATACTGATTAGCATCTGTAGTGTCAACATTCAGCGGTTTTACCAAGATGTGCAAACAGAAATATCTTTCAATGGTGAATGAACACCTATTGCAGAATTACAGATATCCAGAATGTAATAGGCAGAATGTATCTCAACCGCGTTCTCCAGATTAGCATAAAACATCAACTTTGAAAGAAAAACCGTCTATACCAGCAGATCTCCTGCGATATTGCTCATAGAACACCAGGGGGGGATATCTTACAAAGTTTAATGGGGGAAATGTTACAGGAAGTAAGAGTAACATTTACATGAAGTGCACATTATACCCAAGACTTTTAATTTATCATTAATCAATCTCCTATGTGGAGTCAAAACCAAATGTAATCGTAAGGTGAAGTGAGGTTGGAGTTAGCAGTTCTGACTGTTGAATCTGTTTGTTATTGTCTATATCTGGCAGAATCAAAGAACGTTATGGACCAGAATCCTCTGTTCAGAATAAACCCAGAGTATCAGTGCTGACAACAGTATTAATACTGGACATTCTCCCAATGTACCAACAAACACCAGCTAATTTCTGGATGATAAATTTTGATGTATAAATGTGATCACTTACAAATCTGCAGAATTTTAAGGTTAAATTTTTTGGTTCAGAGGGCACAGACATAAGTTTGTCCCCGTTTTCAAGCCGTACATTTTTGTCCTTTATTTTTATAGTACCTTTACTTCGTATTATTTATAATTAAATAGCAAAAGAGTTGTCAGCTTGCTAAATAGAGCTGTTTGGTGAATGGGCAGTGCAGATTTTAACAAGCTGGAAGATGCAAACTGGAAGCACTACATTGTCAACATTGGTAGGAGGGTGTCATTACAATATGGCAAGTTTAACCATAGAACCATAGCAAAGTTACCGTGCAGAAAGAGGCCATTCAGCCCATCATGTCTACAGTTTCCACTGTAAATGTGGGTATTGAAATTCAACTGAAAATCTGACACAATAGTGTATCAATTGGGTGGAGTTCGGTGTAGTCCAATACGTTCGCCACTTGCAAAGTGTGGAGATCGACTACAGATGTGGAAAATTGATGCTCTTCATCAGTGGAGAGACTTTAATCAGATGGACGTCAGCACCTGGTGGGAGTTTATTCAACTGAGGCATGGTTCCAGAGTCTGTCTGACACAATCCATGGCCCATGTCAAAAGTAAACAGAAAACACTGCAGGAGGAACAATCCTTAACATTAAAACAGCTGTAGCCTTGCTCCATTAAGGTACGTGAAAAGAGGTGCCCATTGCAGGAACTGAAAGCATGTTGAAATATTTTAGGAACTACTCCCCAACTGGATGCTGTGGACTGATTAGTTGCCGCTACTAAAATTTTTCTTTGACAGAGCTGCTGTCACAGTGCAATGCATTATTGATCACTCCTAGTCCTGTCCCTCAGTCCCAGTTCATCTCTGGGAGATTGCTATCGACTTCACCCGATCCTTTGTATGCATTTTTTATCATGTGGTGAAAATGGCGACCTGATCGCCACAAGTTCAGCGAGCATCGAGAGGCTAATTGGAGAACGCTGATGTCGTTTATATGGACTTTCAGAAGGCATTAGTTAAGGTTCCATATAAGAGGCTGTCAACGAAAATTAAAGCTCATGGATTTGAAGGCAAGTTATTGACCTGGTTAGGAGATTGATTAGGCGGTAGAAGACAGAGACCAGGAATAACGGATAAGTACTTGGATTGGAATGATGAGACTTGTTGTGTCCCACAAAGATCTGTGCTGGAGCCTCAACTGTTCATTATATTAATAATGAGTGAGATAACAAAATTGAAAGCAATATATCCAAGTTTGCCAACGGCATAAGGATTGATGGCGTAACAGGCAGTGTAGATGGGAACATAAAATTATATTGGTAGTTTAAGTGAGTGGACAAAATTGTGGCAGACGGATTTCAACATGAAAGATGCCATTCGGCGTAATCAGTCCTTGCTAGCATTTATATAAAAAAAGAAAGACTCGTGCTCATATAGGGCCTTCCGTAACCACAGAACATCCCAAAGCACTCTACAACGAATGAAGTACTTTTAAAGTGTAGGCACTGTTGTTTTGTAGGAAATACAGCAGCCAATTTGCACACAGCAAGCTCCCAGAAACAAGAATGTGATAATGATTAGAAAATCTGTTTTTGTGGTGTTGATTGAGGGAATAAAGATTTGCCGGGGCACTGGGGATAATTCCCCTGCTCTTCTCCGAAACGGAGCCGTGGGATCTTTTACATCCACCCAAGAGGGCATGTAGGGCCTTAATTGGTTTAGTATTTCATCCAAAAGAGAGCCCCTTCAACACTGTAGTGTCAGTTTAGGTGCTGTACTGACACCCTGGCATGGGACTTGAACCCACAACCTCCTGAGTTAGAGGTGGGAGTGCTAACAACTGAGCCGGGCTGACACCACCTGAGTCCCCTCCTATCCTTCCTCATCTAACTCTGTCAGCATAACCCTCTATTCCCTGTTCCTATATGTTGTTAAGAGCAACATCATGGCGCAATATTTTGTAGGTAGATAACGGATGCACGTGTAAGAGCTTTAATATATTAAAGGCAGATGTTGCTGTCACCCAAATATTGAAACTCTTATGCCCGACAAATATTTTCTTGAAAAGGAAGTTGACATCCTTCTTCCACCTGCCTAATTTCTCCCCTTTTCAATGTTGTGACTCCTACTGAATTGGTGGTCCTCCGCTTGCTGCTCTGTATGTGTGAGGTGAGGCAGCGGGCTGAATAATTCAGTGATGGGTGGGGATGGGGGTTGCGGGTGGCACGCCTCCTCAGAAACAACATCGGGTCCGACATGCTCCACATCGACCTGCCCCCGCAGCCATAAAGTGCTGTGGGCCAGACCAACGAGGGCCGTGGGACTTCTGCCCCTCAGTGGCGAAGAGGTCCCGTGCTCTGGAGCCGCTGACCAACCCGATTGGCTGGAAATTTCCATCAATCCCGGCAGAGCAGGAAGGCGTCAATGGCCGCTGCCGGGACTGCAGGAGAAGAAGAAGACCAAGGCCCATCAATGCCCGGAGCAGGTAAGTCTGGGGTCTTGGGCCAGAAGAGTTTGGGTAGGTTCGGGAGAGGCGCAGATGGGGGGGAGGGGGCCGGTTTAAGAGAGGGACCGGGTAGGAAGGAAAGAGGGGTTCAACCTGACGATCGGCAAAGGGCAGTCCCTGAATACAGAATCCCCGCTTCCCTCCTGCTCTTAGAACATTTGAGTGAAAAAATTGGGCTTCCGGTTCCCGCCCAGCTGCCCACTCCAAACGTTTTATGCTGTGGGGGGCGTATTATCAGGGTCAATTGGCTTTGATAACAAGATTGATTGACCCTTGATTATCCAGTTAAATATGGCGGGGAGGCTGCCAATTTCGGTGCCTGTCCGCTCCCCCATATTAAGGGGGTGGGTGTGAAGGTGGTGAGATGGGCACCTACCCCATTTTACCTGCTTCCCCCGTGGGAAACTCACCCACTGGGGGCACGTAAAATTCAGCCCTGTTTGAACAGAGGGGCATTGTAAGAATTGTTAAACCAGGTAGAAAAAACAAGCATTATGTAGCCTGTAGCAGCAATAAGAGTTAATTAGAACCAGTCCATCTTCAGACACAGAGAGATTCAGAGACTAGTACTTAGTGGTGGGCTGATGTGCGTGTGGAATTTTAAATACTGGATGAGTGCCAACAGGTTTGCGAAGCCAAAAGGGAGTATGAAAGGAGAATGAAATTCTCTGTAATAAATACCAAAGGAGATAAGGTGGTGAGGTCTATCCAGGAGTGATGCAGTCATTCCTGGATGGAGGAGTCCAAAGAACACTGGTGATAATGCACGTGTAGTGGGAAGGGGTCCATGCATCTGTTGGCATGATGATGTAGTAACTACGTACTGTGCCCACCTCCTAATTGTATGTAACAGAAACAGAAAAATGTAAGGTGTCAACCTTACATTAGTCTTATGGGGTTTACCATATTAAGGTACTGCACTTTAGGGACTGTTGGATAAATGTAGGACTGGTTTGAAAGGTCTGGAGGGTACAGATTACGAATCTCAATGGGTTCTCTGATCTTTTGTATGATTTATACCAGTCTCATGAGCTCTGCATGTAATGAGTTAAAATAGTGTGATTATCAATAAAGACTATCAGTCAAACGTTGCTCTGTCTCGAGTCTATGGGTGGAATCAACTCAGATTTGCACTAAGTGCAGTAGCGGGCATGACAAAAGATGTTTTATACTGGTCACAATGATGGGATTTCATGGCGTATTGTCCCCTTCCCGGCATGTCCCGTTTCATTAATAATGCATTCACGGGAAATACTCTGGTTCGTTTTCGGGCGGGTTCAGATTTGCCTGCCATACTGTAACCTCAGCACTTTCTCGGTCCGGGCGCCCATTTAAAGCACACTAAAGTGCAGCCTGCTTCATGTCTACAGACCAGGACTGCGCAGGGCGACAGGTGGGCCTGAAAGCAAAGAAAACGGCAGCCCTCAAATTTAGTGACGCCTCTCTGGGGCACCTGCTGGACACAGTGGAAGCCGCCGCAACGTCCTCTACCCTCAGTCCGGCCGCAGGAGGTCCACCAGAGTCGCCAATCCGGCCTGGGAGGCGGTGACAGCGGTGGTCAGCACCACCAGTGCACAGAGGAGGTCAGCCACCCAGTGCAGGAAGAGGGTAAGTGCTCTCATCCGTTCAACCACCTCATCACTCTCAACTCACACACTCACAAAACCCATCACACATCCACAGGGATCTCACACCTCAAGGGGCAACAGTAACACTAAATTTCACACACACCCTCACATCTCCATCAGAGCTTGTGTCCTCATCCTGTCCATGGCTCCGCTCACCACACAAACACTCCACACAATGCCACGTGTCCTGCTCACACCCTCTCCATTTATTTTCATGCAGGAACTCATCGCAGAGAGTCAGTAGAAGGCGGGGTGAACATTACACAAAGCTGTTGGAAGCCTTCAACAGAGTGGCACACGAGTTGGAGGAGTGCGTCCGCCTGCTCTCTGATGAGGTGGTGCCCACGTGTGCGTGTATGGAGGTCTCCATGGGAAGGATGGCGGATGCCATGGAGACCCTGTTCCAGCAGAATATGGAGATGCACACAGACCTGTACTCCATCATGGTAGCCATGGGTGAGTTCCTGAAATGACAATGCAAAAGGGAAATGAGGCACCTTGATGCCCCTCCAGGTGTTCCTTCCCCTCAAGGAGTCAGGCCGGGGACCTCGGGCACCCAAAGGGAGGAGGAGCAGCAGCTGGACACCCTGTGCCATCCACTCAGGAATCTCAGAGGCTGTCCACTCCCTCCAAGTCCCCTTTGCCTGTGACCCCATCAACCTCGTCCTCTGTCATCGCAGAGACAGCAGCTGACCCACAGGAGGACAGCCAAAGCAAGCCAGGGCCCTCAAGGCCTTGGCTCTCCAGAAGGCCCACACCAAAGTCATCAGAGGCAACTGGGCCAACCATTGCACGGGCTGTCTCCACCCCTGCTGTGGATGTCAGGGCAGCACCTAGAAGAAGTGGTAGACCTAGATAAGTTAAGAAATTCTGATCACAAGTGGTTGCACGAGTGAACACATTTTGTCATTTTATAATCTGAAAATATATTCACTTTCATTGAGTAATGTGTAATGTTGTCTTTCAGCTTCATTGACAGGCTTCACTGCATCCCCCCCACCACTAGCAGTTCAGCTGCATGCAGTCGGACCACGAGTGATTCTGGAGGGAGAAGTGTGTGTGTGGCAGGGCCTTTCGGAGCCTCGTGCAAGCCTCTCCCACACACACGAATCCTTTCTCCATCACACTCATCTCATTATCCTGAGCATTTTCAATGCTGCCTGCTGGGGTTCTCTTTCAGTTGTCCATCTGAGCGGGATCTGCATCTCCACCCGCTCACTGATCACACTCCCATGCGGCACCCGTGCCTGTCCAACACAAGGCTCCGCTCACTCTCGATTTCTGCAAAATTGTAGTTGTGAAGTTTATTGTTAGTTCCCTCATCCTTTCCCCTCCTCCTGTCACCCATACCATTTCCCTCTTCACTGTGGACACCCTCCACTCCTGGCAGCACATTCCACCTTCCCACCATCACCTTCCAACCAGAACCCTTGTCATTCCAGGATGTCCAGGTGAATGTACATGTTCCCTATCTTCTTGAAGATCCCATCCCCATCCATATTGACCTCCCTGATCTCCTCCTTCCCACCCCCAGGGTCCATGTCTGCCTCCCAGCCTCCAGCAACCACCCTCACCGTCCCTTCTACTGTTGCCAACACACCCTCACTCTCCTGGCTCCCTCTGCCCCCTCTCACACTCACCATTCCCTCCTACCAGGCGCCCATCCTCAGTTCGGTCCCCAGGGGGCAGTCATTGACTCCACAGGCCCCTCCCTTGCATGTTCACCTGGACATACTCCCTCTTACTCCCTCCTCCACCCTTCCTCCCTCTTCCCCCTGGACACGTTCCCCCCTCCAAACTCCCTCCTCCCCGACCAGACACCTTCCCCCTTCCAAACTCCCTCCTTCCCCCAGAAACTTTCCTCTCTCTGAACTCCCTCCTCCCCCTGGAAACCTTTCCCTCCCTTACACCTTCCTTCCCCCTTACGCCTACCTCTCCGCCTGCAGCATTCTCCTCCATTACACCCTTCTCCCCCACGTAATCGCTCCTCACCCCAACCTCCCTCCTTCCCCCACAGACACCGTCCTTCCCCCTCCCAACCTCACCGGTCCCAACACCTTCGTGTCCCCCCCCTCAAACTCAGCACCCCCCCCCCAACACCTTCTTCCCCCCCATCAACCTCACCTCCCCATGACATCTTCGTTCCCCCAACTCCCCAACCCTGTCCCCCCCAAACCCCGTCCCCCCGGGGTACAGCTTCCCCTCCCACTCCACCGAGCCCTTCCTCCCCCCCCCCCCCCCCCACCCCCAACCCTCCCCAACATCGCTGATCATCTGTAGCAACCCACGGCCAAGACCATGAGGTTCCAAGGCAAACCCCAGACATCAATAGAGACCCCCCCACCTTCCATGAGTTGCTTCTCAGCAGAACCATGTACATGGAGAATCCACCCAGTGTGCGATGCATGTGTTCCTCCAGGGTCCGGTTGCTGTTGGACTCCAGCAACTTCTTCTCCCTGGAGGTCCACGATCTGAGCAAGGCCCTCATGGTAATTCCCGACGTCTGCACGTCTCGATTGTCCAGACGTGTTCTGGGCCGGCGGGTTTTCCCCCTGGCATGCGATGCAAATTGGGTTCACGCCGGCCTCCAGAGGGATCCGCGATCTGCCATGGCGGACACCATCGGATGATCCCGCTGTGATTTCACGCCGGCATGAGACCGATTTCTTCCCCTCATGCCGAATTGTCCCCCCTGCCCGACATGACGCCTGCCCCCAACGGAACCAGACTATTCCGCCCTAAACGCCTGCATCATAGGGAAAGGATATTGACTATTCTAAACTCCAGATGCATTTAGTTTTCACATGGAAGAATAATGGCAAATGAGTGGAACTGAGATCCCTGGTTGATGTCCACCCCCCCCCAAGAGCTGGAGGACACCACTGACTGGAGCCTGGTGGTCCACCACTGCCCTGAGATCGGCAAAATTGCCTCAGAACCATGGGCTAGATCTGGGACTTTTTCGATCTGTATCACCCAGTGTCTCATCACCTGTGCACTTATCCCCGGAGAAAGCCTCATTAGAAAATTCAAATAAGAGGACATTAAAAAATAACATGCAGCACACAATGTTCCTTTGCAAACTCCGCAAGGTTTCGATAACATCAAAAATAGTTTGTAAAATGACACTTACACTGTTTGCTGAGTCCAACCGAATCTCGTTATGTATGAAACATTTAGAATCTCCCTTTTGCTGATTGACAGAATTGGACAATGCAGCTTTCAAAGTCATGACGAGTCAGAAATGAAAATTCAGAGGTCGGGGTTTTTTTTTTGTGTCAAACCTGCGGTGACTTCCTTCAGCAATTTTTTGCCAGGTAAACAGAAATGGCTAAGTGCTGCTAAGCACCTCTTATCGTTGAAAAATGACTGCTGTAGCCAAAGCACCTGCAGAGACTGCAATTTGCCTTCCTTTGGGTTTACACAGGACCAGTTCACATGCCTGAGTTTTAAAAAAAATATAAGCTGTGCTCTGATTGTTTCCCCCTCCAACACGACAGAAAAAAAGGATACAATCTTTGGTCACTGTCGTTCTTCCACAAAAGCATATTTGATTTTTCGTTTGTTTGGTCGCATTCTTAGTAGGTTCGACTCCGAGACTAGAGCACCTAATCAAAGCTGACACTCCAGTACAGTACTGAGGAAGCACTGATCTAACAGCAGCACTATCCTTTCCTTACATGGCACTTTAAATTGATGGTTTTATTCAAAGGTGAGCTGCTCATTTTTCCAGTGTCTTAAGTCAACATCTCACCCCCGGTCAGCCAATCAAGGAGCTGCGCAGCGGTTATATCCTTCATAGCAATCAAGCCAAATAGCTTTCCCTTCAATATAAAAACATAAGATGCTGGAAATACTCAGCAGGTCGGGCAGCGTCTGTGGTGAGAGAGAAATAGAGTTAACGTTTGAGGTCCACGACCTCTCATCAGAACTGGAAGAAGTTAGAGATTTAACAGTTTTTGAGCAAATGCAGAGGCAGGGAATGTTTGGATGGGGGGGGCGGGGGGGTGGGGTGGTAGATGTGAGGATAGAACAAAAGGGAAGGTCAGCGATAAGGTGGAAGAGTGGTTAAATGACAAGAGGGGTCATGGTGCAAGGGAAAGGGTAATGGGGCAAGTAAAGAAACAAAAAATAGGTCGACAGGAAATTTAAATGGCAACAACAGAACCATTACCAGCATAAGTTTTCCAAAAAAAATGGAAGCAGTGGTTTAAAGAATTTCTGAGAGATATGATAAAGGTGTGATATAATCCAAGTCTTTCCCTAATGGAGAGATCGCAGAGCTCTGAGATGCAGAGGGATCTGCGTGTCCTAGTGCATGAATCACAAAAGGTTAGTATGCAGGTGCAGCAAGTGATCAGGAAAACTAATAGAATGTTATCGTTTATTGTGAGGGAAATTGATTACAAAAGTAGGGAGGTTATGCTTCAGTTCAGCAGGCCATTGGTGAGACCACATCTGGAGTACTGTGTACAGTATTGGTCTCCTGATTTAAGGAAGGATGTAAATGCATTAGTAGCAGTTCAGAGAAGGTTTATAAACTAATACCTGGATTGGTTGAGTTGTCTTATGAGGAAAGGTTGGACAGGCTAGACTTGTATCGGACAAGTTTAGAAGAGTAAGAGGCGACTAGATTGAAACATTTAAGATCCTGAAGGGTCTTGACAGGGTGGATGTGGAGAGGATGTTTCCTCTTGTGGAAGAATCTAGAACTAGGGGCCACTGTTTAAAAATAAGGGATCATCCATTTAGGACAGAGATGGGGAGAAATTTTTTCTCTCAGAGCATTGTGAGTCTTTGGAACTCTCTTCCTCAAAAGGCGGTGGAAGCAGAGTCTTTGAATATCTTTAAGACAGGGGTAGATAGATTCTTGATAAGCAAGGGGGTGAAAGGTTATCGGGGGTAGGCGGGAGGGTGGAGTTGAGGTTAAAATCAAATCAGACGTGATCTCATTGCATGGTGGAGCAGGCTCGAAGGGCTGAGTGGTCTACTCCTGCTCCTAATTCCTGTGTCCATATGTATATATGTTCTTAGGCGGTTGGAAAAGATCCTTTAGCTTTATTTGAAGATGAGCAGGGGAGTTCTCCCAGTGATAAAAGCAAAATACTATGGATTCTGGAAATCTGAAACAAAAACAGAAAATTCTGGAAAAACTCAGCAGGTCTAGCAGCATCTGTGGAGAGAGAGCCAGACCTGATGAGTTTTTCCAGCATTTTCTGTTTTTGTACATTCCTATTTCTCTTCAGCTCTGAAGAAGGGTCATACGCACTCGAAACGTTAACTCTGTTTCTCTCTCCACAGATGCTGCCAGACCTGCTGAGTTTTTCCAGCATTTTCTGTTTTTGTTTGAGTTCTCCCAGTGCCCTGGTCAACTCCCTCAGTGAACAGTTCTAGCAACACTGGAGAGCCTATCGGGCCAAGTGAGCTGCCATCCTTAGGGATAGGGAATAGCCCAATGCAAAATAGCCAAAAGGACGTGTCCTTGAAAATCGGTCACGGTTCCGCTGGTTTCCTGACATAACCTGCTGGAAACCAGCAGAGCCAATTAGAGAACAGCATGGACCTGGCTGTGCCAGGTCACTCCCATTTCCAAGGTTTTCTGCCTTCCAAGGCAAGTGTTGCCAGGGTGAAGTTGTTGTAGGGGTGGGGTGTGGGGTTGGTGCAGTTAGGGGATGGTGTTTAGAAGGAGGGGTTCCAATTCTCATGGTTCAGTCTAGGCCCAGAATAGTCCTGGTCGTCAATAAACACACGTGATGAGACACAACAGCCTCCAGCTAAGCATAAATGGATCCCGCCGGAGGGAGTGGTGGGGGGTGGTGGTGGTTGAGATGAGTGGGGAGTAATTCAAGTGGCTTGGACTCCAAAGAAAGGTGATTTTAAATGAAGTATTGATCAGCTGCCTGAGAAGAGGAAGGCAGGAACACAGTTAGGAGTTATTTTCTCCTGAGTTAATATTAGAGATGGGAAGGGAAAGTGTGTTCAATATTTTGTATTTTTTCATGGAGTTGCATTAACTGAAGTGCACCTGATCATAACTGTCATTCTGTATATGCACATCCTGTAAAATAAAGCAGCTTGACGATCCATACCTGGCCTTCTTTCACCATGCGTTTTCTCGGTCTGACTTTTAAATGATTGGAGAAGCGTGTCGGAACGTTTGGAAGAGCCAAGAATATCTGGTTTAGATCACAAATGTTGCAACCCTAGGTTATGCATAAGTAGACGTTGGGCAGTGTGAGTCCACTATGCCACACTATTTCCTGCACTACGAAAGTGACGACATTTGAAAAATACTTCCCTGACACATTGGGACATCCTGAGGTTGTGAAAGGTGCTATAGAAATGCAAGGCTTCCTTTTTCTTTTATTCACTTGTGGGAAATCCACTTACAGGAATGATTGATGCTGAAAATGTTACCAGGAGCAAACTCTTGTAACATTTATACCCAGTGAGGTTAGAATTACACAGACTTTACAGCATTGAAACAAGGCCATTCAACTGAACTGGTTTTTTGCTGGTGTTTATGCTCCACCAAAGCTTCCCCCAATCCTATTTCATCTAACCCTATCTGCATACCCTCCTATTCCTTTCTCCTTCCCTAGCTTTCCATTAGAGGCATCAATGTTTTTCACCACAATTACTCTATGTGGTAAAATTCCACATTCTAGCTACTCTCGTGAATATTGGGTTTATCTTATATTCATGGCCAATGTTCCCCTCTCAGCAGCAGCCTGAAAGTTCCTGCGTGCATAAGTAGGCCCCTTTAAGTTATCGCGTGTGCACAGCCACACAAAAAAAATTTAAAGGGCCCACGCACTTACACGAACCAGCTGCTGCAACCAAAGGAAAAGAACATTGTTCATGGCCCTTGTTTTGGATTTACCCTACAAGCAGGAATGCCTTCTCTGCATCTACCCTACGAAACCACTAAATAAATCTATAGGCCTATAATAGGCCACCACTCTGTCTTCTCTTCTGGAGAGAAAAAAAAACAGAACCTGTTCAGTCTTTCCTGATAATTACAACCTTAGTTCTGGTATCGTTCTTGTAAGTCTTTGAACATTTTATTTAAATTAAAGCTCCTGTAAAGTTCAAACATAAATTAACTAGAGAAATATGAACATATTAACCTATCAATGACTAATTCTTCAAAACATATCTGAATTAACTGGATAGGCTAAGCGCAGTGACAACCTTATTAATGAGCATGGACTGTTGCAAATTGGTAAGAAGAAAGGATTTTTATTTTTATGGCAAGTTATTACATTCTTGGGACAACCCAAAGCACATTATAGCCCGTGAAAATTGATGAAGTGCTGCCACTGCCATTAAGTAGACAAAACACAGCAGTCAATATGTGCATAAGGTTCCCATGAATCTGGAATGGATGAATGATCAGATAAACTGCTGGCCCATCCAGCAGCAGAACTGACTGCAATTTCAACTGTTACTCAAATTATCCAAAAGCAAGCTGTCCTCTAAGATCCACCAGTCATAATGACTTTTGAATGTGATTGACCAATCCAATCCTTTGTCTCCTACTATCTGAACGTGTTAAAATGCACAACAGCATCTCACTAATACTTCAGGCCTCATCGCAGTATTGTGCAGTCAGGGTGTGCCACCACCATAGCTGTGGCTGCACGGAGCTCACTTTACTGATACGTTTCTGTTGTGTGACCTGCTGGAGCCAATGAGAGGGCAGAATGTGTCATTTTATGGACTGCGACGCAGAAACCAATGGAATCACGCTGTGCATAGAATAGATTTTACATCCATATGGATCTTTAAAGTGAGGACCTCAGATAAAAATTGCAGCAGAATCTCAATTCAGTGCGCCATGCTGCGTGCGACACATGAAGGTTTTACGAAGGGGTCCCTCTCTCAGTTTCCAATTTCAGCCGTGCTGTGACACGTTAAACAAGGACAAGATTTTCGAGAAGGGGAGAGCAAAATTAAAGAGAAATCCACACTGGGCTGCCTTCAAACACTTTTAATGGCCAGAATGGCCATGCAGAGGACAGGACAAGTGTGTAAAAAATAAAAAACACCTGGAAAAACTCAGCAGGTCTGGCAGCATCGGCGGAGAAGAGCACAGTTGACGTTTCGAGTCCTCATGACCCTTCAACAGAACTAAGTAAAATTAGGAGAGGGGTGAAATATAAGCTGGTTTAAGAGGGTGGGGGGGGGGGCGGAGAGAGAAGGGGGGGTGGTTGTAGGGACAAGCAAGCAGTGATAGGTGGAGATAACCAAAAGCTGTCACAGACAAAAGAACAAAGAGGTGTTGAAGGTGGTGATATTACCTAAAAGAATGTGCTAATTAAGAATGGATAGCAGGACAAGCAAGGTAGCTCTAGGTAGTGGGGGTGGGGTGAAATAAGACTAAAAGGACATAAAAGGCATGTTGTTTGCTTCACCTATTAACTGAAGAGGATGCCCTTTCATTTTCTTTATTAATTCACCAGATGTGGGCATCACTGGTAAGGCCAGCATTTGTTGCCCATCCCTAATTGCCCTTGAAATGGAGCGGCTTGCTTGCCTATTTCAGAGGGCAGTTAAGAGTCAACCACATTGCTGTGGGTCTGGATCACATGTAGGCCGGCATTTTTCCTTTCCCTAAAGGACATTAGTGAACCAGGTGGATTTTTACAACAATAGCTTCATGGATACTATTGCTGAGACTAGCTTTATATTCCAAATTTATTAACTGAATTTAAATTCCACCAGCTGCTGTGGTGGGATTTGTACCTGTGTCCCCCACATCATTAGCCTGGGCCTCTGGATTACCACCAGTCCAGTGACATTACTGCTACCTCCCCCACCCCCCTGCGCCCTCACCCCCACCCTCACCCCCTGCCCCCCCCCCCCCCACCCCCACCCCCACAATATCAACTAAAAGGGAGAATAGAACAAAATTGAAATAAGTACCACAGGTCACAGATTCTCGGAGTTTGTGCCCATTACCCTGGGAGCTCACACGATGTTTACATCTGCGGCACTCACAGGTACCAAGGCTGCTCGTGGCTCCTGCACAAGTGGATGGATGGCTCCTGGGTGACAAGGGCTATTCCTTGAAGAAGCGACTGATGGCCCCACTCTGTCACCCAAGACCTGATGCCGAGGAGAGATACAACAGGAGCCATGTCCCCCACAAGGGCGGTGGTGGAGAGGACCATCGGGCTGCTTCAGATGCGCTTTGGATGTCTGGACCGATCAGGGGGAGCATTGCAGTATCTTCTGGAGCGTGTGTCCCTCATAGTTATCACATGCTGCTCCCTGCACAATCTGGCTCTGGCAATGGGGAACCCACTCAAGGCTGTGGAAAACGAGGCAGCTCCACAGGCCATGGACGATGTTTCAAGTGATGGATCAGAGGAAGAGCCTGGGGAGACGCAGGGTGAGGACCTCGAGGCAGAGGACAGGAACCCTCATGGAGGCAGGGACACCAGGGATGCTTTGATCAGTAAACCTTCTGCTAGGCATCCAAGACATCGATGCCTTGTCAAGCCACTGGCACTGTCTCCTTTGCTAACAATCGATAAATGTGAACCCAGCCCAGTGTGTCAGCACCACACAACGCCAGACTTTTACAAACCTGTGCTGTATCCGCACCTATTCAAACCATCCAGCCAACTCAGCCCATTTAAGTCATAAATGTTTATGTTACTTCACATGAACAAACAAAGTGTCCATCCCTAACACAAACATCAAAATAATTAACACAAAAACTGTAGCTTGTGACACGCCCCTGCATTGCTCAAGGTGCCTTTAACTTCGGTCTGTGGGAGCTGTGTCTTGGTGTCTCCCCCCAGCACCCCCCTCACTGACAGTGGTGTTGGAGGCAGCTGCTGACTCCGCTAGACTGGTGGCCCTGATGACCTTGGCAGTCGCCCTCTGGCCACCGGACCCTGAGCAGACTCCGCCTGGGAGGGTGCATCCAGCCCCATCGCTGGGCAATCCTCAGTCATTGTGGCATCATCTGATGCAGCGGACACTGGCAGAGGGGTGGAGAAGCTGGTGCCCTCATCCGGACTGCCTGAGAGGAGCCTACAGAGGCGACAGGCAGCTCGTCTGCCAGTGTGAGGTGTGTTCGCACCTCCCTGCTCACCACTGATGGACGGACACCTGGCAGAGAGACTAGGTGCCTCATCGATCTCTCACATTGGCAATGAGCTCTTGAGGTCACTGCCTGTGAGAGGGATGCAGGTCTGAGTGCAGCCCCAGGAACCCCTGAATCTGCCCCTGAAGCTGCCTCTCCATGAGAGTCGCCACTCGGTGTTAAAGGCATGGACTCCTCCATGACAGAGACCATGGTACACAGACCCTCATGGATCTCCGCCAGCTCTCCCTGTGCATCCCGCTGGACATCCAGCGTCCGCCCCTTGATGGACAACTTCAGAGTCTCGTCATCTGCCTCAGATACAGCATGGTCCTGGTCTCCAGCTGTGCTCCTACTGTTGGCTCCCCGGGGCCTCTCTGCCTCTGCCAGCTCCTCATGCCAGTTCTATGTGCCCTCACCGCTGTGCATTACCTGTGGAGCTGAATATCTAATGCCCACAGACGTGTGAGTATCTGCGCTGGTGCCTGGTTCAGAGAGACAGTGTGATGCTGGTGCGGGTGAGCTGTTTGCCTCGGAGCTCAATGGGGGGTCCTTGGGGTCGCCAGCGGTTCCTGCGGATGGTGTATCTGAGAGAGGAAGGCAAAAGATCAGTACATTCAATCATCAAAGTCACTGTGCATGCTGGGCGGGCTGAGGAGACAGTGGGGACCTGCTGCATGGTGCCATCTACATTGGAGCTTCAGTGGGTCTGGTTACGACAGTTCAGTTTCTGATGAGAGGAGCCCGTTGTGTTTCCAGTACCCACTCCACACACATCTGTCTCCTACACTCTTACCTTCACCCGAGACCCTACCTCACTGCGACTAGAGGAGCGAGATGGCCGGTGACATTCCAGCTCCATCGCTTTCGTGCTTTCGTGAGGATGCACAGATTTGGCTCCTCCACCCATTCTGCGGCGCTCCGCGGCGTTATAACTGCTCTTCTCCTGACAGCGAAAAATAGCCTCATCTCCCTGAAGGTCCTTTCCTGGTTCCCACCCGCCCCCACCTGGGCATTAGATGGGCCATGTCACTGTGGCACATCTCACCCTGCAATGCACTGAGGCCAATCGTGCTGACATCCCAGTCTTGGCAGGGCAGGTTTCAGTGCCAGTCGATCTACGCACCCTTAGACCCCTGAACGTCCCGAGAAACGGGCACCTGACTAAAGTTCTCCGCACTGGTCCAAGCCATTTCTGCACTTACCCTTGCTGACTGCAGCAGATCATTGAACCTTTTGCGGCACTGAATCCACATGTGGCGCATCTCGTCGTGCCCTCTGACCTGGGCGGTGACCTCTGTCCAAGACTTCTTGGTCAGGTGGGGGCGACCTTCTCTTGCTGTCCCTGGGCATTAAGATATGCCGCCTGGCACTGACCTCCTCGACCAGCTCTCCCAGGCACTCATCTGAGAAACGGGGAGCAGAGTGTCCGCCCAACTTGCCCTCCCATCTTCCATGACCACAAGGTGCTGAAGCCATGACTACACACCAGGACAGTGGACAACTCCCAGACAGCTCCCTCAGCCTCTCCCACGACTGCTGGCTGCCTTCAAGGGGCTGCCTCTTCTGTTTTTGACCACCCCGCAGGGCCCCCATTGGACCCGGCGCCCGACAGGTTCCCATCCCCCGCGCATGGAGAAACCAACCGGCAGTCGCGTTTCACTCTGGGCGGGCCTTAAATGGGCACCCAGCATAATATCTCATTCACAGCATGATCTGGGTCGGGAATGGGTTTCACATCTGCTTCCGGACACTCCGACTTCGGCCAAGCCCCGAGGGTAAAATTCAGGCCATTCTATGCAAGCATGCTGTTGTACATATGCAATCTGCTCTTAGCTACCCCTACTGCCAGGAGCAGTTAAACAGTCTGACAGTAAAAGAAGTCAATCAAGAATGTACTCTTCGATGGTTCGAAAACCTCAGGCCATGTTTGGATTATTTCGCATTTGTGAGCGACTTTCTTAAATTAGAGAAGTTTGAACCATTGGTCAAGTGTTTAGGATCAAGGCAAGTTATGGAATGATTTTGGTTTTGTTGTTTAAAAAACATTAACATTTTCAGTTGCTGCATTCCACTTTGCTTAACTTGTAAGGTTATGCCCTCTTGTTCCGGACTCGCCCAATGGTGGAAATCGTATTTCTCTATCTGCTCTATCAATTCCTTTAATCATGTTAACCATCTCAATTAGATAACCCCCCCTTAATCTTCTATACTCGAGGGAATACAAGCCTAGTCTGTTCAACCTATCCTCATAATGTAACCTCATTAGACTTAGTGTTATTCTGGTGACTGAATTATATTTCGGTACAAAATTTAAAAAAAATACCTTTTCTCACACATTTGTTGCCGTCTCCTCAGGATAATCTGCCAAGTGTTAAAGCTTTTGTCAAAATGGTCTTGCTTTTCAAGAATGCTGTAACTCGACTGGAGTGTTTACAAGAGTGTTTGCTAATGCACAGAAGTTTAAACCGTGAAATGCTGCTTATATATTCAGACGTTTACACTGTCAAGCTCTGCTTGGCATTAATGAGACTGACTCGATTGCCTCCTACAGGAGCTGGTATTAACCTCCTGTCAATTAGTTTGTCAAAGTATCAGTGGGAGCACGTCGGCTAATTGGTAAATTATTCCCTGTGCCTCTGAATTTTTTAAATCACTCAGCTGATGAGCACTCAGACATGGTGTTCAGTAATGTCACATAGACTCCCAGCTGAAGCAAAGCACTCTTAATATAATTCAAAAGATTATACAGTTTGATCAAATTTGCTTTCATATTCAAGTTTGTGAGGCCTTATCCTCAAAATATAAACTTGTTTGGGAGGAGGGTACAAACAATAAATTATTTATTGGGGAAGAGTACACCGAGCAGGTGCCTTATCTCAGTGAGCTCATTTTTTCACGTCAATATTTCCTCATAACTTTACATGGCTCTGGGTTTGGTACAGGTCAGGCAAGTTCTTTCTAAGGTGTCATGGCCTCGTTCCTTCCCCCAACACATGCCTCGTTCCCGAAACCCCTTCTAAAATATGCAGAGACGTAGATCCACAAAAGCCAGCAGCCCTCTGGTATCTCACACAATTACAAGCTGAGGCGGTGACAGTGAGTTTCCGGAGCATGGACCGCCTGAGGAATTGTACTGCGAAGAGGAGGAAAAGAGGAAAGCGTCTCAGCCTCCAGCCACCAACTCACCCACAGGACGGGGTGAGTTTCCAAGCTTCCCTCAACCGGAATAAGGTAGCTCGAGTGAACAGGAAAGCGTCACCACTCACTGCGCTGTAATATCGAGCCCCACTGTTCCCTGAGCCACAACAAATGTGAAAAAGTTTGACCAAACCCAATTCTACCCAACTGTTTAATTTAGGTTAACAGAATACAAGCACCAGGTTTGTAAACTTAATAAGTAAATAACTGTCTATTGAACAAACTGTCATTAACCAGTGGCAAAGGAAAGAAATATGAACTGCTAATTTCTAACACTATAACTTAAACTCTACCCCCTTCTTAAATCCCCATACACACATACAAGGTACAAAAGACACACAAAAACATAGATTTTAAGGGTGGAATAAAACAGTTCAATAGCACCAACTCCAGAGTACAGGAATCAATGGGTTGACTTTGATCGATGTCTTCCAAATTCCTCTCAGTTCTTGGTGATGACACAAGGTGGGTCTTCCAGCACTTTCAGTATTTAGTTCACTAGTTGAGCATTTGCCTTTCAATGTCTCTAACAATGATTTTCCCCTTTGCCTCTTGACAGGCTTCTCTATCTCTAGTTTATCATCTTGCGATAGGACTGCACCTTCCCCAAGTTGCTAGCATCAACTGCCATTTTAAAAGGTTTGGTAAAGCCAGGATCAGCCAACACTGGTTCATTTATTAAGATTGCCTTCAAAGGCTGCTTGGCATTCTGCTGACCATATCACTTTGCCTGATTTCTTAACAAATTGGTGAGAGGTACAGCTATTGTGCTGAAGTTAGGCACAAACTTCTTAAGTAACCTTATTAGATCTTTCCTTGGTCCTTCCTGTAAATATGAGAACATAGCGTCTAACTGTCCCAGTATTGTCGTATTGGCTGGTTGAATTGTAGGAGGTTCGCCTAGGGCACTGTCTACTTCTCCTGCTATCTTGCCCTTACTGCCTCTGTCATCCTCCGCTACTCCTACCACCTGGCACACTTGCTCTACCTTATCATCTTCTCGATAATGATATTGCTTCAAAATGTTTATGTGACATAACTGTTTCTCATTCCTATGCTCAGGAGTATCTATCAGATAAGTCACTTTATTAACTCTCCTAACTATCTTATAAGGGCCACTGAATTTTGCTTTCAGGGGTTCACCCTGCAAAGCTAATAATACCAATAATTCATCTCCTGCTTGGAACGTTCTAGTTGTAGCATGTTTGTTTGCCCATTCTTTCATTTTGGCTTGGGAAATTTTTAAGTGCTCTCGTGCTACTTCACATTCTCCAGTGAGTCTTTCTAGAAACATGGACATATAATCCAACATGGAGGATTTGTCTTTCTGCTTTAGGAACTTTTCCTTAATCACTTTTAATGGGCCTCTTATTTCATAACCATAGATCAATTCGAATGGACTAAATCCAGTAGATTCATTTGGAGAATCTCTAGTAGCAAATTGTAAGAAATCTAATCCTTTGTCCCAATCCTTTGAGTATTCATGGCAATAGGTCTTATCATGGTTTTGAGAGTCTGATGCTATCTCTAAAGTTCCCTGTGTCTGTGGGTGATAGGTGGTAGACTTTAGTTGTTTGATACTCAAATTGCTGATTAAGTCCTGGAAAATCTTAGACATGAAGTTAGAGCCTTGGTCAGATTGTATTTCAATTGGTAGCCATAATGAGTGAAAAACTGAGCTAACTTTTCCACTACCACCTTAGCTGTAATTGTCCCTAAAGGAATAGCTTCTGGAAATCGGGTTGTCATATCCATGATTGTAAGGATATACCGATGTCCTGCCTTCGTTTTGGGTAATGGTCCTACACAATCTACTAAGACCCGACTGAATGGTTCTCCAAATACTGGTATGGGTATTAAAGGTGTTGGTTCTTTTACACGTTGAGGTTTACCTACTACCTGACATGTATGACACATTTCACAAAATTGCACTACATCCTCAGGAAGTCTCGGCCAGGTGAAATGCCTGTTTATCGATGCTTGAGTTTTCCGCATTCCTACGTGTCCTGTCATGGGGATCTTGTGTGCTCCTCACAATATCTCCTTACGATGTTTGGGCGGTACTAGTACCTGATGAACAACCATCCATTCCTCATCCTCAGATCTGTGAGGGTGTCTCCACTTCCTCATCAGAGCTCCATTTTTAAGATAATAGCACTCTGGAACTCCTTCAGCCTCAGCTTAAGTGTGAGCTGACTGGGCTTTGTTTAACTCTGGATCTGCTTTCTAAGCCTCAATTCATGAAGACCTGCCAAATACTTCCTTTGAATTATCCTCATCCTTAAAGAAAGTTTTGGTTACTCTAACACTTGCTCGTGGTATGACTTTGACCTCTGGTGATTGACTTTGTTTGGCCATTGCTCTGACCACACAATGGAAAAATACCAGGAGCCTGTTATTGTAACTGTTCCATCTCTTTAGCCTCTCTCAGACTTTCTGTAATTATGGGCAAAGTTATAACCTTCACTCCCATCAAATCATTCCCCAGGAGTAAATCAACTCCAACCACCGGTAATTTCTTAAGCACTCCTACAACCACCGACCCAGACAACAAATCAGACTCCAACTGCTCTTTGTACAGTGGAACCGGGATGTACTCTCCACTAACCCCGTTTACCAATACTTTGGCTTTCATTGAACTCTCTGGAGGGAAAACTAGGTCCTTCTCCAGCAAAAAAGTTTGAATAGCTCCTGTGTCCCTTAATATAGTTATGGATTTAGCTGCATCATTGGATGAAAAAGGGGTTATTTTTCCTTGAGACAAAAACCCTTCATCTCTCTCATCTACTTTATTCACTTCACCTGCATTCACAGCAATGTTTACCTCCTTGTTGTTAAAGCTACAATTTGATCCGTGGCATTTTCTTGTTGAGTTCCCTTTTCGGACTCACTATCCAATAAGTGGGCTTCCCTCGCAACTTCCAGCGTTCTGAACGAATGTGTCCCACTTTATTACAATGGAAACACTTAGGCCTTCAAATTTCACCTCCACCCTCAGTACCTTCCTTCCTGATCTGGGGAGGAGATCTCAAGGTTTTCCCAGTTATCCATTCTTAACCCTGACTACTTGCCTTCCTTTCTCTCTCCGCTTTCTGTCCTTTTTTGAATTTATGGGAGTGTTGGATAAAAGGTTTAGTTTCATTGATCAGCTCATAATCGTCAGCCATTACTGCTACCTGTCTAGCAGTTGCAACCCTTTAGTCTTCAACATGGGTTCTTATTACAGAAGGTAGGGAGTTTTTAATTCTTCTAAGAGAATGGTCACTCTGAGAACTTCATAGGTAGTTTCAACTCCTAATGTTCGTATCCACCTATCAAAACTACTTCACTTAATCCTTCCAAATTCAATGTAAGTTTGCCCAGGCTGTTTCCTTAAATTTCAAAACTCTTGTCTGTATGCTTCAGGGACCAACTCACATGCACTCAAAATGGCCTTTTTCACCACATCATAATCCCTGAGAAACTTGTCTGACAGCATAAATTTCCTGTGCTCTACCTGTCAATTTGCTTTTCATGGGCAACGTCCAGTTTTCCTTTGGCCAGTTCATCTGCTTAGCTCTCTTCTCAAATGGAATAAAGAATGCTTCGAAATCCCTTTCCTCAAATTTTGGAAGAGCATTCACAAAGTTAAACATCTTCGCACTGAGTCCTGATCTGGAAATAAGTCCTGCCTCACCTACTGGTGTCTCTTTTTTAACTGTCAGCATTTTAAGTTGGAATTCTCTCTCTTTTTCTCCTTCCTCCTTTTCTAACTTCGCCGTTGCTAACTCTCTTTGGAGATCAAGTTTTCACATTTGAATTTCTATTTCCTTTTCTGCTGCCTCTAGTCTGAATTTAAGCCCATTTCAATGAACCACCACTTGGAGAACTCGGTCTCTCGGGTATTCCTTCCAATTTCAAATGCTGTGCCATCTCTTCGATTACCTCTGCCTTCCTAGCTTTGGCAGACAATCCTACTCTTAATTTACTTGCCAATTCAATTAACCTGGCTTTTGGGATCCATTGTAAAATCATCAGGGACATCTCTTCCACTTGCAGGAAAGCTTTAGCAGTTTCCAGTGCCATCTTATTTTTGAGAGTACAAACCTGGTGTTTCCTTTTAGCTTTCTTTACTTACTAAATCTACACCCAAATCATCATTGTCTTTTGTTCCAAAATATCTTGGTCGAGCCCCCAGACTTTGTCACCACCCGCTGGGGATAGTGCACTGTAATATCAAGCCCCACTGCTCCCCAAGCCGTGACAAATCTGAAAAGGTTTGATCAAACGACCAGATTGCCCAATTCTACCCAACTGTTTATTCCAGGTTAACAGAATACGAGCACCAGGTTTGTAAACTTAATAAGTAAACAACTGTTTATTGAACAAACTGTCGTTAGCCAGTGGCAAAAAGAAATAAATATGAACTGCTAATTTCTAACACTATAACTTAAACTCTACCCTTTTCTTAAATCCCTATACACACACATACAAGACACATAAGACACTCAAAAACATGGATTTTAAGGGTGGGATAAAACAGTTCATTAGCACCAATTCCGGAGTATAGGATTTGATGGGTTGATTTTGATCGATGCCTTCCAAACTCTTTTCAGTTCTTGGTGATGACACGGGGTGGTCTTCCAGCACTTTCAGCATTTAGTTCACTGGTTAAGCACTTGCCTTTCAATGTCTCTAACAATGATTTCCCCTTTGCCTCTTGACAGGGGTTTTCAGAGAGAGCAGGTTATAGAGATATGAGGAGAAAAAGCCAGCCAGCTTGTTATGGAATTACTGGAATCTTCCATACACAGGAGAAAGAGGTTTTAGGTCTTGTTCCTTTCCATCTAGGAGCTATTCAGCTGCACTGCTTCTCACAGAAAACCTGGTCACCTGGTCAGGAGCCAATTAAAATGCTGTTGTCAGGCAGCTCCCTTTGTCCAGGACTCCTTTCTGGCACCACCCTGTCTTTCATGGCACACTCTGTTCCCAGGACTGCAACATTGTAAATATCTCTTATCCTGTTCCAGTGGATATGTCTCTCAAACTGCAGCCATTGCAATCCCAATCCACAGTCCAACAGAAAATAAAAAGATATGTTCTTTACAATAGTCCAACAGAAATAAAAAGATATGTTCCTTACAAAAGGTTCAGGGCCGGAGCCACCTGCTACCACAGGAGGTGAGGAAGGAGGTGAGCGGGCCTGAAAATTTGGTGGGTTGGCATCAGGACCGACGCCCAACGCTTCCCGCTTCCACCAGAAGTAAGTTCTGGGCCGGAAGACCCATGGTCGGCCTTCCTGCTCTACGCCCACTTGAGTGCTTTAAGTGGCCAAGTGATGACTAAGGGCCTCTTTCCACCTGCGCTGCAATCTTCCCAGCTCCAGGCGGGCCTGCTGAAATGGGCCTGTACAACTGGTAAAACTGTGCAGGCTACATGTAGGTGGAGGATGGGGGGAGGGGTCTCTCAATCTGCACTGATCTGTGCATGATCGAGGGCATGGACATGGGGCAAGGGGGTGGCCACTAATACCCACCGCCCTGCTCTTGCTGCCAGGTCCCCTGGCCCTTTCTTGCCACAATCCTCCCCCCACCCCCACTAACAACATTTACCTTTTTCCTGGGTCCTAGGACTCTAGGAGGGTGTTGTTCCAGCAGCAGTCACAGATTCCTCCGTGGCACTGCCGAGTGCAAGAGCTGCCGGCCTCTGATTGGCCGGCAGCACTTGGTGGGCGGTATGTCGTTTTCCAGGGTCCTGCAGTCTGGTGGAAGGTCCGCTGCTGTCCATTTAACTGCCTGCTGGGCAGAAGACACAGCGGGCCTTCCTCCTTAGAGTAAGCGCAGGTGTCTTGCCGCTTTTTCAGGCAGCGGGCGAGACACCCGGCAAGAACAGAAAATTCCATCCAGGCAAACTGGACACAAGTTACCTTGTAGAATTTAAGCACAAGGTGGGCTGGGGGGGTCTTCCTTACAAATCAAGAACAACAAGATAAAAAAGAAATGCAGAAGGAACTTTTTTTTAACTGAGAAGGTGGTAAGTATGTGAAACAGATTACTGGCAAGGATGGCGGGACACAACACCTCAATGAGCTTGTGGAAGGAACTCGGCAGGTTCTTTTCAACTAATAGGATTCAGGGTACTGGGGATAGGTAGATGAGATGGACCAAAAGGTCTTCTCCTGCCTGAAGTTGTTACCATATTACCGTTTCTCATCGTCCCTTTGTACCAGCGCCTCTCCATACTCAGCTGCTTCTGCACTAGGAAGGCACAGTGTGCCGGTATCCTGTGAACACCATGGGCCTGTGGCAGACTTAAAGGGAGTAACATAGCTTACAACTTACGTTAGAGATATTAACAACATTCCACCGGCTCCAGGTTGTTGGTGCCAAAGATCTGGCTGAACAGATAACACCCAACTCAGGACATGGCTAAAAGAAAACGGCTGCACCAGCTTTGCTTTCAGATGGAATATACCAAGGATAACTATTCCCGTCAGTTTGTTAATGGTGAGCGCATTGATTATGGAAGGGAAAGAGGCGTATTTGCCATTTGGGAGCTATGTGTGCTGAAATTGTAAGCATGTTCTTTTTAATCCAAGCAATCCTTCCCCCAAGGATTGCTTTAAAAAATAGAAGACATGGCTGAGGACATTTAATTTTCAAATCAACTGTACGTTTGGTTCTCTTTTTCCTATGGCCACAAGTTCTTCAAGTGAAGCCCACATCCTGTGAACAAATATTAAAAAAAATACAAGTTGCTAGTGGGGCTTTATATTTACTTACAGTAATGTACTTGTGTGAGTTTCTGAGAATTGATTTCAGCTTTCCTGACAATAGCCAAAGAAATAATACTGAATTGTGACACCAACTTCTATTCTGCAATATATATTCCACAATTATAGCTTTGTTCCACCTCTTTGCCAGCACTTTACTCAATTGGCCAATCATTAGCCTCGGTAGTGAGTGTGGCACTGGTAGGGAGTGTGCACACCAGGAGTCATTGAATAACTATCCATCCAATTTTTCCTCTACCTAATCCAGTTGGAGGACTCCAACTACCTGCTCACTGAGATCAGTTAACGCAGAACAACATGGCAAACAAACCTAGAACCGTTCTGGCCTCAATCACTCAATTATACATTGCCCTTCTCATTGAATCATCAGAAATTTATTGCATTTTGCATAAAGACAGTTATTGTAATGTAACTGGAACGTAATGCTTGGATTTCTACAAAATTTAGGTCAGCTATTTTCATTGCACAGTTGCAGCAGTGAGATAGTGATAGCAGGGAGGGACTCAACTGAAGAGATTTCACTCGGGGAATGTTAGGGATTGCAGGTCAGAGGTTTATCAGACACTTAGTTAGATTAAAAGGGAAATTTGGCAGGAATCACCAGGGAAACCAGAATTCATTTGAAAACTGCAATGCACAGACAAATGCGGAGGGTTGAATAAGCAAATAAGTAACAGCAAAACTAACATGAACTGATTAAAGGAGCAGCAAAAAGTGTTTGAAAAACTTTGTATGTTAACAAGCAAACCAGTAAATAAATTCTTTCCCCCCCCCCCACTCCCTAGGCTGGAACACTGAGGCCAATTGTGACAACTTGAAGTTACCTAATTCAACACAGATCAGGAATGATTCCTGGTATCTTCAGACTTGTATGGCTCAGTAACACAGACCAGGCATGTTCTTGGTCCAAGAGACTATTGGGAAGCTTAACCAATAAATTAGGTTGTGACTGTCATGTTTTGTTCTCCTTTAATCAAATGTTTCGGTAGCATTAACCATGTGTCCAAAATAACTATGAATTGCTAGCATATATATAGTATGGCCAGCTAGCTTGTCCTATGGAATGGCAAAAGATTTGCTCCAAAGAACTGTTTAATATTTTCGGAGGGGTATATCGACCTGCATGTAAGAGGCAGTGGTGTAGTGGTATTGCCACTAGACTGGTAATCCAGAGACCCAGGGTAATGCTTTGGGGACCCTGGGTTTGAAGCCCAACATGGCAGACAGTGGAATTTGAATTCAATAAAAAAAATCTGGAATTAAAAGTCTAACGATGACCACGAAACCATTGCCGATTGTCATAAAAACCCATCTGGTTCACTGATGTGCTTTAGGGAAGGAAATCTACTGTCTGGTCTGGCCTATGTGTGACTCCAGACCCACAGCAATGCGGTTGACTCTTAAAAATGCCCTCTGAACAAGGGCAATTAGGGATGGGTAATAAGTGCTGGCTTAGCCACTGACATGGACGAATGAAAAAAAATGTTTGCAATGTAATAAAATTAGCACCAGGTCATTGATATTGTAAATGTTTCTCAGAAAAGATTGAATTCTACCTTTTCTTTCTTGTTGATTTACAAATGGATAGAGGAGAATCTGGGACACAAGTTTATCTCAGTCCACCAGACACTTTTACTAAATCTTTCTTTTTCTTCTGGTTTTGTGTGTTCCTCAAAATGAGAGATGTCAGGTCGAGGAAATGGAATATTTTCCACTTGTTTGCACACAGTAGCATTAGTCAAACACTCCCACATCAGGCACAGCTTGAGTTATCTTGGGTTAGCCTCCCATTATATGATGCAGACCAGTGTTTGCCACTTACCTCAGAAGAATATTCACATTCCCCAGCATTGCTTTGGACCGTTATGTGAGAATGGTAATTTAGAACTGGATTATAGGCTCCGAATTCATAGCCACTAAGAGTGGACGGGACGGTCCAAAACATGTAATATTTGAGACCTTTCCATTGGAGAGGGGAGCTTGCATGAATTTAAACCGAAGTACCAAAGATGAAAGGACACCGTGCTAACCAAGTGCACCACTCAGCCCCTTTTACAATGAGGACTCTCATCGGAAACTCGACCACTTCCTCTCAACTTGTTGGTGTTCAGCTGATCAATAGATGAGCATACCTTGGTTAGGCCTTGGAGAAAGTTCAGGCCTCTTTTCCCTCTGTGGTAATTTAAAATGGGTTGGCAGTGTGATAACACTCTGTTGCTACTGAACAGTGCCATTCCTCATAGGCTTAAGTTCAGAGCAACCTGCTTCTTCACTCATCTCCATCAGGAAGCAGTTAACCAAAGAATCGACCATCACCCCCACCACCACCAAAAATACATTTTTGTAGCACCTTTAACATGATAAGACACCCCAAAGCACCTCACAGGAACGTTAGAGAGCAAAATCTGTCACCGATCCACATAGGGCGATATTAGGGCGGATGGTCAAAAGCTTGGTCAAATAGGTAGGTTTTAAGGAGGGTTTTAAGGGTTAAAAAGAAGAGAGGCAGAGACATTTAGGAAGGGAATTCCAGAGCTTAGGGCCCAGGCAAATTACAGACGCCAATAGCAGAGTGATTAAAATTGAAAATGCTCAAGAAGTCAGAATTAGATGAGCACAGGTTTCTTGGAGGATTGTGGAGCTGGAGGAGATTACAGAGATAAAGGGCGAGGCCATAGAGGAATTTGAAAATAAGAATGAGAATTTTAAAATCACATCATTGCTTGACTGGGAGCCAATGTAGGTTAGCAAGCATCAGGAAGAATAACATTAACCTTCAGTGATTGTGTTCCCGTGCAATGAATTTAAGTTTGATTTGAATTCAATTATCCAGGAATATTTAATTAAAACTGCACTTTGCATCTTGAAGCGGCCCTGGGGCTACATGGCAACACATGCAACATGCAATCAGTCATCAGCAATTGAAAAGACAAACGTGGAAAAAGCTCTTACTCAAGAAGACAGATAAGACAGATCGGCTCCTCATGTGCTTCCCTCTAACAGAAGGTTAGAGAACAGGAAAATTATGTCAGCTCCAAAATTAAACCCAATGTCATTGAAGGCGTCATCATGGCTGAATCTGTGTTGAAAGGACAATCTGCGTTTTTCTAAGAAATTTGGCAAAATGATAAGCTAAAGGAGCAGATGCACAATCTGCAATACAGTGCAACTATGCAACTCGGTTACTTGCAAATATTTTTGGGGGAGAATTAAGTCTATCAATTTCAGACTAGTATCACAAACGGTTTTAAAGTAGCACAGTTACAAATCATTTGAAAATGGTCAGGTTATAGGTATAAATTATGCTGACAATGGTGTAAGAATTTCTCTGGTTGCTATGTGCATTCAAAATGTTTGTCTCTGCCACCACAACAATTCATTTTGTTCGGGTGGGTTCAAAATTGCCCGGCACTTGCTAAGACTAAGTGCTTTCGAACATACTGAAGAGCTTCAGAGTAAGCCTGTACTTTGAATGCAGCACAGCGAGCACAGGCCTTAAAGAGTTAACTATGACTAAATCCTTGACTGAGAATGGATTTCACTCATCTGATTGTGCCAATTACTATTAACTTCTCTATAGTCTTCAAGCGCACTTTAACATAGCAACAATTACAAGACTGACGATTAAGAATTTAATCACATGATCTGGTTATGTTTTGGAAAAAATTATGATTCATTTATATTCACTTATGATTCCACTTCATATCTTTCAATATAAATTGTGGCATAACAGACCAAAGACAACGAAGCCCGCTTGATTGGCAACACATCCACAAACATTCACTTCCTCCACCACCGACGCACGGTAGCAGCAGTGTGTACCATCTACAAGATGCACTGCAGGAATTCACCAAGGCTCCTACGACAGCACCTTCCAAACCCACGACCACTACCACCTAGGAGGACAAGGGCGGCAAACAGATGGGAACACCACCAACTGGAAGTTCCCCTCCAAGCCACTCACCATCCTGACTTGGAAATATATCGCCGTTCCTTCACTGTCTCTGGGTGAAAATCCTGGAACTCTGTCCCTAACAGCACTGTGGGTGTACCTACACCACATGGACTGCAGTGGTTCAAGAAGGCAGCTCACCACCACCTTCTCAAGGGCAACTAGGGATGGGCAATAAATGCCGGCCCAGCCAGCGAAGCCCACATCCCATGGATGAAAATAAATAAATAAACAAACAAATTTGCACAAATTATACATATATATATTCTTATTCATTCAAAGGGTATGGTCATCATTGGAAATAAGGCCAGCATTTATTGCCCATCCCTAATTTCCCTTTTGAGAAGGTGGTGGTGAGCCACCTTCTTGATTATAACTGAGTGGTTTGCTGGGCAGTTAAGGCATCGCTATGGATCTGGAGTCACATCTAAAGCAAACACAGACAACAAATTTCCATCCCTAAAGGATGTCAGTGAGCCAGATGGGTTTTTATAAGAATCCAGTAGTTTCACAGTCTCTATACGGACACGAGCTTTCTATCCCCGATTTATTTTAATAATTGAATTTTAAATTCCCTCAGCTGCCATGATGGGATTTAAACCGATGCCTCTGGAAATTAGCCCAGGCCTTTGGGTTACTACTCCAGTAACATTTGTGTTTCTAGCTTATTCTGTGGGATTTCAAAAGCTAATCAGCAGAGAGGTTTTGTAAATCCTTTTCCTCTTGGGTAAATACACTTTGTATTTATTTAATGAGTTTTGCGCTGGAATGTTTGAAGCTTTTTAAGGAAGACTGCAAATTGGCTTTATTATAAAACTGTCTCTATGGCATCCAATGACAAATATCAGACAAATTAACATAAATTTTAAGACAATCTTGAGTGAAAAGGTTTGTGTAGAATGCTGGCCTCTATATTGAACGCTCATGGTTTTGTTTCAGAAAATACATACAATTTATTCTTTAAAAAGATGTTCATTCCTGCCTTTCTCCTTTTGACTCGTGCCAGTGTTTGGTTCTCAGGGCATTGGGACCCCTCCCCCTGCCATATCTTATCAAATTTCTTTGCCTATAAGCCGAGAGAGTGTGTGCCAGGGAGCTTATCGACTCAGAGGAAAGGTGTCACAGTCAAACTTAATCGTGAGTTCAAACAATATCCAGAGACATACATTTAAATCTAGCAGGACTCAAAGGAGAGTTATCAGGAACAGGGGCTCCATTGACTGTTCCCCCCCTATCCCAGCAACAATGAAGCCGATTCCAATGTGCCTACTATTACCCTGGCTAATATCAGCTAATTCTGCAAAGGCCAGGAACTGAACCTGGCATCTTCCTGGTCTGCGTGTGTCAAAACCCACACAAAGTGATGATCTGTCAAAGGGGACCATTGTTTTCAGCATTCATTGCTGAGACAACCAACCCTGACCTCATTCTCACCCCCCGCAACATCTGCGATGTCTTGTTTCAAACTTCATGTTCTTAGACTGTGGGCTTTTCATCACTGTTTACATATTTTGACAGTGATTAAACTGGAACGTTGCTGAATTTTACACTTTTATGTTAACCCTATAAAACTCAAGGCTATTACACAAAGCTGCACGTGCAATCGCAATTCACTAGAAGAGAAAGATTTTCTTTGTCCCTGCCAGGTCAAAACAGCACTAAAAGAGTCCCGAAGTTTTCACTCCTCTCGGGGTCTCGGGCCAATTGTCTTTTCAGGTTTTCTCAATGGCCTGGGCTTCGTGGGGGGGTGTATTGCAAGAGTCTTTCAGCAGCCAACGCGCCTGAAAGAAGCCCATTCCATAGCCGTAACACGCCGCCGGCAGGATAAACGAGCAGAGAGTGGGACTTCCGCCCCTCAGTGGGAGGAAGACCCACACTTGAGAGCTGATGGTCCATCAGTGGGCAGCTGTAGCAAGTCCCAGCAGCGCCAGAACTCAACAGTGGGTGCTGCTGGGACTGCATGTAGGCCTTGGGATAACGACAACTATGGCACCTGGACCCAGGTCAGTCCCAGATTTTGGACGGGGAAGGAATGGGGAGCCCAGGGCTGGGGCCAAGGGGAGTGGGGGAGGGGGGTGGCTGGGGGGGGGGGGCGGTGGGGGGGGCAGAGGAGGAGGGGTTGCAGGGTTTTGAGGCCAGGCAGGGAGAAACAAAGGGGGTGGTATCAGCATGGGAGAGGACCCCCAGTGCGCACAGGGCACCCCTGAGGGGCATACCCTCCTTCCATCCTGCCTTTTAAGCAGTTTCCTTAAAACAACAGCCTGTCCACTCCCACCCACCTGCCCAAACCAACCATTTTATTGAGTGGACAGCATATTATTCCGGTCAATTGGCTTGGTAACAAGCTCAATTGGCTGTTAATTAGTTATTTTTAAATGGACAGGTTGGGCGCAGGCTGCTGATTTTGGTGCCCACCCACTTACTGAGTTATCGGGGGCAGCTCGGGGGTGGGCGGGAGAGCGGTGGGTTTGTCACCCCTTATATTTTATGTTCCCCCACCCCTACCAAAAACACACCCGGCAAAGAGGGCTGTAAAACCCACCCCAATGTCTCTCTCATTCTCTGCATCTCAGGTCTCATTTTAACCACCTCGCCCATTTTCATGTTCCTTTCTCTGCCCCACCCCACCTCAGCCCCCTCCCCTGCACTGACTTCTGTCAAACCCTAGTCGGTCCCATTGCAATTCTCTGTCCAGGAAAATGGATTGGTGTACAGTCATTTCTAAAACTCCAAAATAGGCAAAAATATGTTCACATTGATTAGTTACGAAAGTCCAAAGAAGTGTACATTCTCATCCAATCTCAGTGGCTCTGGCCCCTGGGTAGATTAGGCAACCAAAGCCTAGGGCTGGATTTTTAAATGTGTTGGGGTCAGGGTTGACCTAAAACCCCACACAGGTAAGATGTAAAGATATTTAAAAGGTAAACATACATCCAGACCTTTGCAACACACACACACGCACACACACACACACATACAAAATTATTAGTTATACAGTAGGAGGTTCAATAATAAAAGGTTAAAAAAAAAGAGTTCACTGTTTTTGAGTACTTCACTGGTGTTCATGGTTGAGGCAGATTTTTCCATGGCGCTCTTGAAACTCTAGTGGGGTTGAGGTCGATGTAAACTGCAGCTTCTGGAGCCAGTCTCTTTTTTAAAAGTAATTTGACTTTTCCAAAAGTTGATGATATTGCACCTGAGGTTCTTTTTGATTTAAATTTTCTCTCTCTCTGATAGATTCCAAATTGTAACACAGATAGGGTCCCGAACTTGAGAACAGGGGAGAGAGAGAAGGTGTTACTGCTCCATTGGCAGATGTTTTCTACACTGCACAAAAACAACCAGGGTGTTGTAACAAAAGACATTTCAAAATGGTTATTCTGGTCACACAACCTCTCTCCCCATAATGAAGGGCATTCCACAAAAGACAATTGATTTGCTTATGTCTGGACTCACCTTGACTATTGTATTATGGCCTAGGTGATTTCTTTAATGTCCCAGTCATAACTTCTGAATGGACCATTCTTCCCTGTGATGAGTTAGGAAGGACATATCAGCACCTTCTATACAGCTATTGTCCCAGTAGATTTTCTGTCTCTGCTGAAAGATAGCTTTATGGATTTGCAAATGGTGAGAGCCAGTACAATTTCAGTTCATCTTTGAAATAATTCTTGACATCAGCAGGTGTGAAATTCCATGGAAGATTTGCTTTGTTATGTCCTAATTATAATCCACATTGGAAACTTCTATAAACTGACCAACTTGTGATACAGGTGTATCAAGTGACCTGTGGCAGCCATCTTAAGTCAGTCTCCTTGCTTTTAAAAAGTCCTTTTAAACAAGCAAGATATATATATATATATATATATTTGACCAGCTGATGAAAGGGAAGATTAATATTACACATGCATATGTCACATCATCATGACTAAGTACAGTACAAAACATTTTGCCTTGAAAATTATGGAAAGTAAAATAAAATTCAATTTGTCTCCATGGAGCATGTTCCACTCTAAGGTGCCTCAATACAAATTCAATACTCTTGATATCCACAACATACATTATTTGTCAGGCATACAGCAGCCAGAGGGGTTCCACACAGCTTCCATATCCTCGGTGGGACAGATTGACTGATGCCAGGTGGGCCAATTAAGGCCAAATATTGGTAAACACAGGGCCTATTAAGGCCCGTTTCTTCACCAACTAAAATTTCAGGTCAGCAATGCAGGATCACATCGCGGGGGTGGTGGGAGCCATGAACAATCAAGCGAGGGACCCAGGTGAGGGGTGGGAGTGTCACTTTTAAGGTTTAGTGCCACAAAATTAAATGCTGTACACTTCTCAAAGCGCTTTTTTGAATTTAAACCAGCGTATAAATAGCAGTCTAAATTTTCATTATGCCCTAAAGTAGACACAATTCTGATGACATGCTATGTTGATGTACCAGAGGCTTGAGAACATTGGGCCTCTTCAAAATAAATGTAAGAAACTGCAAACCGGGAGTGATGCAAAGCAGGGTATTGACTCACTATCACCCGTTTTATTCCTCTTGTGAAGACTGGGAATGAAATACCTATTTGTCATGAAGAGATTGCTTAAAGAAAAGTTTTACAAATCTCTACTCCATCCTAGGTTCACGCCACCCTGCACCATCCTGTTTAAAGTATAGCAGAAGGTGGTCATACTGTAGAACTAAAATTTCTCTTGGGAGAGGATTCCCAATTTACCATTTGGCAAAAAAAAAAATCCATTGAATCCCAGAGAAACAGAATAAAGGGCTTTTACTGTAAATGGCCTTTATAGAAATCCAATCCTATGACTTAAGTGCTTCTAGAAATGATTTCTCTCAGGATATTGCTGTCACACTTTTTCTTTGCTGTTGGAGTTTCTTATTTATTGATTAATTGTTCCATTATACGCTGTAAATTCACAGTATCCAACACAATTGTATACAACAGCTTCTGGGGGAAGGGCAGGGGAAACAATCCAGTTCTTCAGTTAAGGCTGTATTGAATTTTTGTGCCACGTATCATTCTTCTCTGAAAAAGTCAGATTAACAATTCCATCTACATTTTTCCTGAGCTGCTGGTAGATGTCTGATTGACAAATCCTGGGGATTGTGTCATTTGTGTAAAAGGGGCAGATGCCATTTATGTTAATTTGTGGGTTGGTGCCAGAGAAGTCAGAATGGTAAGGTTGTATTAGCTACAGAGTTGAATTGTTTTGTAAATGTAGTGATTTCTTTGTAGCCACTTTCCTAACATCAGCTAAGTGCTCTGTCAGTAGTTATCCTTAGAGAATCAGCATTGTGCCTCCAATTTCACCATTGCTATAGTCACTCTGCCTACTGCATGCAGGTGTAATGAAAGATAGACAAAACCTACATGTCATATACCTTTCATGATGTCTCAAATCACTTTACAGCCAATTAAATACTTTTGAGTTGTAGTCACTGGTATAGTATATACAATGTTATCAAATGGAGGAGCAGGCTCGAGGAGCCAAATGGCTTACTCCTGCTCCTAATACATATGTACATATGTCATTCAGGATGGGTGTGATTAGCTGGGCCAGATGCCTTTGTCATCCATAATTATCTTGCAAACAGAGGGTGGAAACTGGCTGGAGTTCTGTTTCCTTTGTTGCTAATGGAAGTTTACTGTGAGCAGGATTTGTGGGGTGAAATTGCCAGGACAGGAGTGCATAATGGGCTCATAGTGAATCAGTAATCTGATTTACACCGCACATGAATCACAAGAGTCTTTTCCATTCACTTTAATCTTGTCCTTTAGTTTAATTACCTAATATGTCGCTCTATCTTGGTGCTTTTATGAGTTTTTTGGGGAATGAAATATCATGATAAAATTGTGTTACATAGTAGATATTGAAAATATATTACAGTGAGAAGAAGCAATCAGCAGAGTCTTCAAACTTGTTGATCAATGAAATACAGATACAATTGTGAACCATTAAGTCTTTGTCCTCTGGCCTCTTAAATATTGTGTCATACAGAGACACCTGAGGACTCCAACTCTTCTCACTGACAGTGAAGACCTATGTTATTCAATCATTCCACTTTATTGCTTCAGGATTTATTTGATCTTTCTACCCTACAGAGTTAACAATTGTATTGAATAATATCATGCACCCAGGCAGGAGAAAGTCTTCTAGTTCTTCTACAGAATGGAAAAGATCTTGTGCAGTTTACCAGGGTTGCAAGTGTTGAATCTTTCCTCCAAATATGAATTTACTGTCATCATGTTCATATACCGTAATGTGCAATACATGCTAATGAGGGCTGAGGCAGTTACCAAAATCAGTATTATCATCCGCACAATGGTATAAATAACTAATGGAATATTTTCCTGTCAAATTAACAATATTCCATGATGCCATTAAAGTAAAATTTGCGCTCTCTCATTTGTTTAATAGTTGCCATGGGATCACCTATAAGGTGCACACAAACTAACACTGCATTACATCATTGCCGCTCTTAACATTGATGACACATGCTGCATATATTTTGGACAATATTTGTAACCAGAAGCCAAAAATAGGTGCTATCATTTTACTTGGACCTTACCATGATTGTTTGGTGAATTGAATGGTGAATCTTGAAAGGGGAAAAAATATCATGCATGGTTGGGGGGAGGATTAAGTGATGGGGGAGGGTGGAGGGGGTGGAATAGTGGGCCTGGGAAGGGGGGAAGCACCAGTGCCCAGAGTTTCTCTCCAAGGCCTTGTCCAGGGTTAATGAGCTGTTTGAGGGGCATTGTATCCATTGGTGCACTGCAACAGGTATTCCAGTGGTAGATGGAGAATAAAGGAGGCATACACAATTGACCATGAGCCAGCATGGATTCATGGAAGGGTCCAAGGGAGTTGTCTCAGTGATTAGTGGCGCACACTAAAGGATCCAGTATAGCAGCAACGGGATAGCAATGGGAAGCAGGCGGAAGTGATAGAGCAAAGGTCATTTGGCAGCAATGGAGCAGAATCCCAGAGCAGGAACAGATCAGAGCTGACGAGGGCGATTCCCAGCTTTGATCCCTGGAATGTGCTGACTTAATTCATCCCAGATGGCCTCAGTGCTTCTCAGCTGGAGGGGAGAGAAATCAGCTAAAGTTCCTACTTATTGATTCCCAATAGTGTGTGCATGGACTTAGGCTGAGAACAGAATTAAACTGTCTACTATGTATGATAATACTGGTGCACACATGGAGAATGACTTGTGTTAGGCATTAAAATGGGGCTAGTACCCAAACACCCATACACCATCATTGGGCAAAGGCTTAGGGGAAAGTTGGATAAAAATTAAGGCGGGTAGGTAAATAAACAAAAGAGGGTTATAAAACTTAGCTATATCAAGAAGCACTAGAGAGTTTCTGGCTATCGATTACTTCTAAGTATCGCCTGAGTAATATAAATTCTATAATGCCATGGCAGAGGATAATTTATTAAGTAAATAAAATTTGTCAATTGAAGTCAACATTACTGCTAGCAAAGGAAGTGCCCGAAAATCTACTCAAAAATCCAAGTGACAGTTAATTTGGACAAGATGACTGTTTTAACACAGGAATGAAACCTTTCAACAGGATGTGCTTCTGACCACATGTGTGACTTCAGACTTCAGAGTTTGATCTTCCTTTTTCATATAACTTGTGCTAGTTGTTAACACGTGAGGAACAGCC
Organism: Cetorhinus maximus; assembly: GCF_964194155.1. Lineage (NCBI taxonomy): Eukaryota > Metazoa > Chordata > Chondrichthyes > Lamniformes > Cetorhinidae > Cetorhinus > Cetorhinus maximus. The sequence goes on from NC_135887.1 coordinate 10,742,179, forward strand.
TTGTAGCACTCATGCTGCTCATTGTGGGGGATCAGAGAATTCCAAAATGAACAGTTAAATTGGCTGTGCAAAATAAGGGAACACAGTTTCAAACTAGCCAATGAAAAATTTAAAATGATGCTGGGAAACTCTTCACTCAATAAGTGATCAACAAGAGGAATGTGTTTTTGAGCAGAGTAGTGCAGGTAAAATACCTGAAATCATCTAAGTAAACGTTAAGTACAATATTATGTGCTGCACCCAGAGAATTGAATACATCCGGCTTTAAGAGTGGAAACTTCTGCCCATTGTCTTTCTGGATAGATGAGCCAGGTAAAAATGAAGAACTTGGATAACTTAATCGGATGTAAAACTCTTTGGGAAGTCCTGAGCCTGAGAAAGGTGCTATATAAATGCAAGATTTTATCCCCTTACTTTTAGCACCTATCATGTCCTTCCTTGGTTCATTCATGCTCTGCCTAAAGACAGATACTTATTGTCAGCTGAGGCTTCATCCTGAGCTGTTTTCTTGGCAGCTTTTGTCAGTGCCATTGCCTTCCATTCTCAGGAGCAGGGCAAGGATGTGATTGCACTGGAGAAGGTGCAGAGGAGATTTACCAGGATGCTGCCTAGGCTGGAGGGTCTGAGCTTTCAGGAATGATTGGATAGGCTGGTGTTGTTTTCCTCGGAGCAGCGAAGGTTACGAGGGGACCTGATAGAGGTGTGTAAGATTATTAGGGGCATAGGTAGGGTGGAAAGGAAGGCACTTATTCCATTAGTAGAGGGGTCAGTAACCAGGGGACATAGATTTGAGGTAAGAGGTAGAAGGCTAAGAGGGGAGTTGAGGAGAAATTTTTTCACCCAGAGGGTGGTGGGAGTCTAGAACTCACTGTCTGAAATGGTGGTTGAGTCAGAAACTCTTGTAACATTTAGGAAGTATTTAGATGTTCACTCGCATTGACATAGCCTCCAGGGCCACAGGCCAAGCACTGGAAAATGGTATTAGTGTAGTCAGATCTTTGTTGACCGGCACGGACACAATGGGCCGAATAGCCTCCTTCTGTGTTGTAAATATCTATGAGTCTATAAGGAGGCAATTCCCAAGTTTACCTTAGCCTGAACAGGAATTGAACCTGTGCTGTTGCTTTGAGCCAAATGCGAACCAAATGAGCCAACCAGCTCTCATCATATCCTTAACATGTCACAAAAGGTTTCAGACATAATGAACTATTTTTAAGGTGGTCATTGTTGCATAGGCAAATGCAGCAACCAGCATGCACACAACAGCAACCAGATGAATAACGATAGGCTAATTGTTATGAGCAAATATCTAGTGACTAAAAATCTGCAAATCAGATATTTAAAAAATCCATGAATATAGGAATTAATGCAGTACTATTAATAGTAGTCAAAGCTATTAATTATAGACTGACTAGGTACTGAATTTAGCACTGGGATATTTGGCTGAATGTATTTATTGGGCTGAATCTTTGGCTCGGCGAGCGGGGGTGGGGCCTGCTCACCGAGGCGTAAAATGACGCGAGGGGTGACGTCAGGTGTGCGTCCCAACTCCACTATGCGTCATTTAGATTTTCAGTTCAGCGGGCGTGCAGCAGAGTCAGCTGAGCCCCCGCTGAACTGTCAAAGGCCTATTAAAGCCATTAATGAACTAAGTAAGCCTATTGAGAAAAGCTGCCCGTCCAACCTTAAGGTTGTCGGGCAGGCGAAGAGCCCAGGCGGCCTTCGCATTTTTCATGGAACCTCATCCACGGGCGGGATGAGGTTTCATGAAGGGTTTATAAATTAAATTAAATTTTTCATTAAAGTTCATTGACATGTCCCAGCTCCTATGATGCTGTCACATGAAGGGACGTGTCTTAAATTTTCTTTTTCTTTATTGTAATTTTTACAGCTTAAAGCTTATCCCCCCCCGAGGCACCTCTGTGCCTCAGGGAGATTTCTGCGTTCTTTCGCGCATGTGCGAGAAAGAGCGCAGTCCCAACTCAGGGAATTCCCCCCCTCCACACCCGCACAGGGAGCGCACAACGCTTCCGGGTTTGGGTCACGCTGGGCAGGCCTTAATTGGCCAGCCCATGTAAAATAGCGGCGCGGACCCGATCGGGGGCGCTGATCGGGTCCGCACCCGCCCACACCCACCCCCCCGCACAACACCCCCGACGGGTGGAAAATTCTACCCATTAGGTGGTAACAAAAACTATAGAGGAAATAGTGTGAAATTTAGCTAACAATCATTAAAATGAATTGAGAAAATCCCTAATATATATATATATATATAAATGAGATTGATGTAAATAACGCATGTTGGTCAGGTAGATCTAATCTAGCCAACAATGTATCCAATATAAACATTGTCATCCAAATAGGCTTGTTCATGATTAGGTATGTTTCCATTGTCCTGAAAGGGTTAAAACTTTAGTGCCTGAGTTGAACAATCTAGAGATATTTTGATGGATCATTAACTTCAATGCATCATTAACTTCATTGACAGGATGAATCACACCTAAGTCAGCAAACATCAGAGATTTTTTATATGTATAGATATAATGTTATGCATGTACATGTGTCCAGGTGTTTGTGTGTGTATATATTAAGTATTAAACTATTGAGCAGGGGGGGAGGATTGTTAGCCTTGCCAAAAGAACGTTTCAAAGAATAAATTCAAAATACTCCCATTGGAAACTATTCCTTACCACAGATAGGAAAAACACACTAATTCCTTAAATAGGTGTAAGTTTATATCCTGGTGCAGACTGACATTGCAAATGAACAAGAATGAGAATATAAATACTTGGCACCTGGGCATAGTGACAGCATGGTTCATTTTTGAACCAATATTTCTATTTGGTTCCAACCTGGTTTTCTTTGTCAACTTTCATCTTTGGAAACCCCACAGCTCTAAACGTTTGGAAGCAGGTAATCAAGTAGCTGTGTCATATGCTCAAGATTTTATAATCCTCTTAATCCCCTGCTCTGTATGTCCAGGGAGCCTTGTTACTCTGCATAGTCCTGATTATACAATAACTTTATCAGAGCCCTCATTTGTTGTTTGTGGAATCTTGCTATGCAGAATCTTTTTGTCTACACAGTACATTGATTGCACTTCAGAAGTATTGCTTTAGTTGTAAAGTGCCCTGGGATGCTCTGAGGTGCTCCATAACTAAAAGATTCTTTGCCAGGGACATTGCTAAGGTAGTGTTTGTTTTCGTTGCATTACATTAATTCTTGTTGCCCTTGAGGAGGTGCTAGTGGGCAATCTTCTTGAACAGCTGGAATCCAAGCGGTGAATGTACCTGCCCTTCCCCCACAACAGTGTTAGGCAGGGAGCTCCAGGATTTTAACCTAGCAACTAATCCTCTGCACTACTTGACCTGGAAGTACTTGACGGTGCAAAGGCCAGAACGCTTAGACTCCACCTCTGGATGAGTGTAAAGTGTGCCTGGAAAGAAAAGCTTTATGTTTGAGAAATGTTTTATATAAAAATAGTTCAAATATCTTTCTGTGCTGTAACTTTTCTATGGTTCTATATTTTTTTAAGTTCATTCCTTCAGCCCTGGTACTTCCAGCACCATAAAAGTTCTGACTTCACAGGAATTTGGTGATTTATCAAAGGAGCATTTTTAGACATTTTAGAACCATAGAAAAGTTACAACACAGAAAGAGGCCATTCAGCCCATCCTGTCTGCGCCAGCTGAAAAAGAAAAAGATTAAAAAACTAGCTGCCCATTCTAATCCCACCTTCCAGCACCTGGTCCATAGCCTTGCAGGTTACAGCACTTCAGGTGCAGACCCAAGGTAGCTTTTAAATGAGTTGAGGGTTTCTGCCTCCATCACTGAACCAGGCAGCGAATTCCAAACACCCATCACCCTCTGGGTGAAGAAGCTTTCCTCATGTCCCCTCTAATCCTTCTACCAATCATCCTAACTCTGTGCTCCCTGGTAACTGACCTCTCCACTAGGGGAAACAAGACATGCCTGTCTACTCTATCTAGGCCCCTCATAATCTTGTGCACCTCAATCAGGTCACCCCTCAGTCTCCTCAGTTCGAAGGAAAGCAACCCCAGCCTATTCAATCTCTCCTCAAATCTGCAATCTTAAAGCCCTGGCAACATTCTTCTAAATCTCCTCTATACTGTCTCTAGAGCAATTGTGTCCTTCCTGTAATGTGGCGACCTGAACTGTACACAAAATTCCAGCTGTGGCCTAACCAGCGTTTTATACAGTTCCATCATTACATCCCTGCTTTTGTATTCAATACCTCGTCCAATAAAGGAAAGCATTCCATATGCTTTCTTTACCACCTTATCCACTTGTCCTGCCATCTTCAAGGAACTGTGGACATGCACACCAAGGTCTCTCACTTCCTCTACCCCTCTCAATATCCTCCCCTTTATTGTGCATTCCCTAGCTTTGTTTGCCCTCCCCAAATGCGTTACCTCACACTTCTACAGATTGAATTCCATCTGCCACTTTTCCATTCACTCAACTAAAGCAATTACATCATTCTGGAGACAACAGCTATCCTCTTCACTATCAACTACACGGCCAATTTTCGTGTCATCTGCAAATTTCACAATCATGCCTCCCACATTTAAGTGCAAATCATTAATATACACAACAAACAGCAAGGGACCCAACACTGAGTCCTGTGGAATGCCACTGGAAACCGCTTTCCATTTGCAAAATCATCCATCAACCATTACACTTTGGTCATGTCGCTCAGCCAATTTTGAATCCAACTTGCCACATTCCCCTGTATCCCATGGGCTTTTACTTTTCTCACTGAAATCCATGTAGACAACATCCGCTGCACCACCCTCATCAATCCTCCTTGTTACTTCCTCAAAAAATTGGATTAAAGTAGTAACACACAACCTTCCCCTAACAAAACCATGCTGACTATCCTTGATTAATCTATTCTTTTCCAAGTGACAGTTTATCCTGTCTCTCAGAATCGATTCTAATAATTTACCGACCGCCAAAGTCAGACTGACTGGTCTGTAGGTATTCCTCTTTTCTCTCAGGGACCCTGCCCACACTCAAGTTCGTGATACCAAATTCACAAGTGTATGGCTTGAACAGAATGACCAGCAAGACAAGTTTCTTCTAATAATTCACAATTGGTTTATTGAATCACTCACAACCCCACAGTACAAAACCCAAAATTTAAAACAACCCGTTCCCAGTACCCGACACAAAGTCACCACAACTCGGGCTCAAACTTATAGAAATGCTAACTCCACACAAAGTCCTCATGACTCGGTTTAAACTCACCAAAACACAGGCAAAACCTGTCTTGCCCTGAATCCTTAAGGAAAAAAACCATCAGACCAAGATATGACTGAAACAAATTACAAGGCACTGGCAAAAAACTCCAAATTTTTGTCCTAAACCTTCACAAAATCCTCAGCCCAATATCACTATGATTTGACTGAAACTTACAATCCCCAGCATGGCTGGTCTGTCCGGTGCTGACTATAGGACAGAGTCAAGGTGACCAAACTCAACCCTTCATCCAACCGTAGCACAAAATCTTCAGGCTAATACTGCCACGATATGGCTGAAAACACTTACAATCCCCAACATGGCTGGTCTGTCCGGTGTAGAATGTAGGCCTGAGTCAAGGTGACCAGCCTTAACCCTCCCTCCAACTGCAGCCTGGATACTCAGGTCGGCTCTTATTTTATAATAATTTAACTCAGATATGTCAAAACATATTTCCTGTTGTTTCAATGTCCATTTACTTGATTCCACACAAAGTCCAGGCAAATGTCATCAGCTCCTGCTGGTTGAAACAATATGGGGTTTTCCATGGAAGATGTATCCAGATGAGTATTATCAGTTCTCATTGTGTGAGCAATTCTCTTGTAGCTTGACGTGGCACAGTTACAGCACAGTAACAGCACCTGGCTCCAAAGTTAATGAGGGTCTGAATGACCCTATTCTAGTGCTAATGCCTGTGGTGAAGACCTTAGTTGTATAATTCCTTGAGTGTATTATATTGATGATATGTCCTTTGTGCCACTGTATTGAGTAATCAGACTTCTTGATTGCATTTGGCCAATGGCATTTCCCTGGTACCATTGTTCCCTGATAGCCGTCAGTCAATGTCCAAACCCTTTTGACAAGTCACCATTTTTTTTACTAAATGTCTGAATTGACCCCTTGCTGCCCAGCCTTGTACTGCTGACTGCAGCTTATCTTTTTGTCATTTATAGTTCCAATCCTGAGGTCAAAACATGTCCATGAATTTGAAATTGTGCTCCATAAATTTCCCAGCTGGAGGAGATTCTTATCCTACAGGTCTATAACTATTTGGTCTATCCCTCGCACCCTTTTTAAATAATGGTACAATGTTCACAGACCTCCAATCCTCTGGTACCTCACCTGTAGCCAGTGAGGATTTTAAAATGGTCCTCAGAGCATCCACTTTTCCTTCCTGGCTTCCTTTAACGGCCTGGGATACAATCCATCCAGCCCTGGTGACTTATCCACCTTCAAGTATGTCAGTCCCTCTAGTACTTCCTCTCCCACTATGCTTATTGTATCTAATAATTCACACTCCTCCTCTTTAAATAGAATATCTGGCTTCATCCCTCTCCTGAGTGAAGACAGGGACAAAGTACTCATTGAGAACCCTGCCCACATCTTCAGCATCAGAGCACAAGTTACCATGTACATCTCTGATCGGCCCCACCCTTTCCTTAGTTATTCTCTTGTTCTTTGGTTTGGGTTTCGTTTGATTTTACCTGCCAATCCTCTCTTTGCTTCCCTAATTACCTTTCTTACTTCATCCCTGTGCTTTCTATACTCCTCTAGACTTTCTACAATATTAAGTTTTTCGTGGCTGTCATAAGCTTTGATTTTTTTGCTTTATCTTACCTGGTATGCTTCTAGATTACCATGGGGCTCCAGATTTGACAGTACTGCCCTCATTCTTTGTAGGGACATGTACATGCTGTGCCCGTAGAACCTCGCTTTTGAATTCCTCCCACTGGTCCGTTAATGATTTCCCTTCAAGTAGCTGTAACCAGTCCACTTAACGTCAGATCACCTCTCAGCTTCGTGAAATATGTCTTTCTCCAATTTAGAACCTTTACTTCTGTCCTATCTTTATCCTTTTCCATAATGATGCTAAATCTAACTGTGTTATGGCAACTATCTCCAAAATGGTCGCCCACTGCTACCTCATCCACTTGCCCAGCTTCATTTCCTAGGACTAAATCTAGAGTTGCACCCCCTCTCATGGGGCTTGTTACCTGGTGGCTAAAAAAATTCTCTTGAATGCAGTTCAAGAGTTTTATGCCCTCTGTGCCCTTCACACTGTTCGTATCCCAGTTGGGTATTAGGGTAGTTGAAGTCCCCAATTATTATTGCCCTATTGTTTTTGCACTCAGAAATTTGCTGACATATTTGCTCTTGTATCTCCCTCTCACTATTTGGGGGTCTACAGTACACTCCTAACAGTGTGGCTGCCCTTTTTTATTTCTGAGCTCAACCCATATGGCCTCACTAGATGCTTCATTTAGTATATCAACACTTCTCACAGCTGTAATTGATTCTTTAACCAATAATGCTACACCCCCACCTTTTTAGCCCCCGCTCTATCCTGCCTGAAAATCCTGTATCCAGGGATGTTGAGCTGCCATTTTTGCCCTTCTTTAAGCCAAATGTCTGTTATAGTAATGATATCATGTTGCTGTGTGTCTATCTGTGCCCTCAGCTCGTGGCTTTGTTTGCTATACTCCTTGCATTTAACATTGACATCGCCAAATTCCTGCGCTGCAAACCTTTTAACCTGTGCTTCTTCTGTCTTTCAGAGTCACTCACTAATTTTCTGTCCCCTGTTCCCTGCTCAGAATTTGTCCTATCTGAATCTGCCCTCAGATTCCCATCCCCCTGCCAGTCTAGTTTAAACCCTGCCCAACAACACTCGCAAATCTCCCTGCAAGGACATTCTATTCAGGTGGAGACTGTCCGACTTGTACAGATCCCACCTTCTGCAGGACCGGTCCCAATGCCCCTTAAATCTGAAGCCCTCCCTCCTGCACCATCTCTCCAGCCACACATTCATCCGGTGTATTCTCCTATTTCCATACTCACCGGCACCTGGTCTTGGAAGTAATCGGGAGATTGCCTTTGAGGTCCTGCTCGCTAATCTCTTTCCTAACTCTCTAAACTCAGCCTGCAGAACTTTCTCTCTTTTTCTACCTATATTGTTGGTACCTTTGGCTGTGCACCCTCACCCTCCAGAATGCTCTGAAGCCGCTCGGTGATATCTATGCCTCTTGCACCAGGAAGGCAACATACCATCTTGGAAACGCGACTGTCACCACAGAAGCGCCTGTCTGTTCCCTTAACTATAAAATCTCCTACCACTATTGCTTTCCTGCCTTTTCTCCTCCCTCCCTGCACAGCTAAGTCACCTATGGTGCTCTGGTCATGACTCTCGCTGTTCTCTCCAGAGGAACCCTCTCCCCCATTGGTACTCAGAACTGAGTGCCTGTTAGAAAGTGGGGTGTCCTCGGGGGGTCTGCTGCACTACCTGCCTTACCTTTCTTGTCTGTCTGATAGCCACCCAGGCGCTCTCTGCCTGCTCTTTCATAGACTGCGAGATGACTATCTTCTGAAAAGTTCTATCCTCTTAGCTCTCATCCTCACAAATGCATCCCAGTGACACCAGCTGCTCCTTGAGTGCCAAGATACGGTGTTCCACAGGGCTCGGTGTTGGGACCCTTGCTGTTTGCATTATATATTAACGATTTGGACATGAAGGTGGGGGGCACGATTGGGAAATTTGCAGATGACACAAAGATTGGCCGAGTAGTGGATAGTGTAGAGGATAGCCATAATCTCCAAAACGATATAGATGGGTTGGTGGAGTGGGCGGTAAAGTGGCAGACGGATTTTAACATAGAGAAGTGTGAGCTCATACATTTAGGGAGGTCAAACAGTTACAGGGATTACAAAATAAATGGGAATACTAAGAGGGGTAGATGAAGTGAGAGATCTTGGCGTACTAGTACACAGGTCCCTGAAGGCAGCAGTTCAAGTAGACAAGGTTGTAAAGAAGGCATATGGAATGCTCTCCTTCACTGGCAGAGGTATAGAATATAAAAGTAAGGATATAATGTTGGAATTGTATAAAACACTGGTGAGGCCACAACTGGAGTATTGTGTGCAGTTCTGGTCACCACATTACAGGAAGGATGTAATAGCTCTGGAGAGAGTGCAGAGGAGGTTTACAAGAATGTTGCCAGGGTTAGAAAAGTGTAGCTATGAGGAGAGATTGGATAGGTTGGGGTTATTTTCATTAGAACAAAGAAGGCTGAGAGGTGACTTGATTGAGGTGTACAAAATTATGAGGGGAATAGATAGAGCGGACACGATAATATTGTTTCCCTTGGTGGAAAATTCTAGAACCAGGGAACATAGATTCAAGATAAGTAGCAAAAGGTGTAGGGGGGGACATGAGGAAGAATTTTTTTACGGAGAGGGTAGTGGGTGTCTGGAATTCGCTGCCCAAGTTGGTGGTAGAGGCAGAAACGTTAAACTCTTTTAAAAAGTACCTGGATCTGCACCTAAAGTGCTGTAAGCTGCAGGGCTATGTGCCGGGTGCAGGAAGGTGGGATTAGAAAGGGCACCTGGGTGTCCTCGGGCTGCATGGACAAGATGGGCCGAATGGCGTCCTTCTGTGCTGTAACTTTTCTATGGTTCTATGGTTCTATGGGTAGCCTGGAGACCCCATATGGTACAGGATGTGCACTAGACAGATATGAGCAGCCCTGCCATGCCCCGAGTTATTTATTTACTGCACCGAAATTGGAATTTAAGTGAATGCAATAAAATGTTAATTAACTCTCATTCTGTCCTAGCGCCGGTCATTTTTTAAATCCAGACTCTCGCTGCAACTCTCGCTCGTTCCTCGTGCAGGTTTTTTTCAAAACCCCGACTCTCCCTGGAACTCTCGCTCTGTCCTCACGCCTGAAGAATCAAATCCCCAACAGCAAAATCTAATTTGCTATCCAGAGCCGTTTTATTCTCCTTGTATTTACCGCTTCATATGTGTTGCCACTTTAAGGCAGTAACCTTTTTTTAACTCAAGCTGCAGTGGCTAAGGTGCAGCTGACTGCCCTCTGTTTTTTTCTGAGTCCTTGTTGCTGGGCAGATCTTAGAAAAAAATCTTTGCAGGTGTTCTATTTTGCAACAAATACATCAATGCAGGTACAGAATGTTTTTTGTACAGACCTGCACTGCAGGTGGTTATGCCTCTGTTTTAGTTTGGGAGAGAATCTGCTGTCCTTATTTAAAATGAGTGTTTGAAGTTATTTGCTTTTCAGTTTAGAGTGCTTATAAAAACTCAGATTTCAGCATTTCCAAAATGGTTAGAAAGGTTGTACTCACAGCCTGTGTCGCATTTCACTGGTACTGCTGTCTATTATCCTCTGGTCCTTAAGTTTCCTTTTCTTAAAAACCTTTAAAACTGCAGCAATTTCTTTAGGAGTCTTTTTGAAACCCATGTTAGGAGATTCATAGCGTTACAAACCCCACAGGGATCGATTAACTTTTGAAAAGAGATAAGAGCTTCCTAGCAACCGCTGGAAAGAATCGCACAACACAATTTCACATTTTAAGACATTTTCTATAACAAACAAGCTCAAATCAACATTGACTAAAGTAACACAAAAGCAAAATACTGCGAATGCTGGAAATCTGAAATAAGAACAGAAGATGCTGGAAAACCTTAGTAGGTCAGGCAGCATCTGTGGAGAAAACAGAGTTAACATTTTAGGTCGATGACCTTTCAGTAGTTCTGACCTATCGACTAAATATTACTTAGTGGGCAACTAATATTCTAAACTACAGAAAAAGTAATTTCCCCATTAACTAATTAACACAACTGAAAACCACACACCACACTTATACGCTCCTCCACACTCACAGCAGATATCTGGCCTTGTAGATAATGTCCCAAACGCCTCCTGGCTATTCAACAGTCTCCCTTCTCCCTACCACACAAAAGTGAATCTTCCAGTATCTTTTTTCCATTCATTCATGGGATATGGGCTTTGCTGGCTGGGCCAGCATTTATTACTCATCCCTAATTGCCCTTGAGAAGGTGGCGGTGAGCTGCCTTCTTGAACCGCTGCAGTCCATGTGGTGTAGGCACACCCACAGCGCTGTTAGGAAGGGAGTTCCAGGATTTTGATCCAGCGACAGTGAAGGAACAGCGATATGTTTCCATGTCAGGATGGTGAGTGGCTTGGAAGGGAACTTGCTGTTCCCAAGTGTCTGCTGCCCTTTTTCTTCTAGATAGTAGTGGTCATGGGTTTGGAAATTGTTGTCTAAGGAGCCTTGCTTAGCTCCTGCAGTGCATCTTGTCGATGGTACACACTGCTGCTGCTATGCGTCGGTAATGGAGGATGTTTGTGGATGTGGTGCCAATCAAACGGCTGCTTTGTCCTGGATGGTGTTAAGCTTCTTGAGTGTTGTTGGAGCTGCATTCATTCAGGCAAGTGGAGAGTATTCCATCACACTCCTGACTTGTGCCTGGTAGATTGTGGACAGGCTTTGGGAAGTCAGGAGGTGAGTTACTCTCCTAGCCTCTGACCTGCTCTGGACCTGTATCCTTTGAAAGCGCCTTCACTCAATTGCCTGAATATCATCAAACTGACTTGTAACATCAAGGCACCCTCTGGTGACTCCTTGGTCCTTAACTCTCTAAAAGTCCTGTCTTTTCAACCAGGTAATCAATTCTCACCAGCATTCTGCTTGGTGGTTAACACAAAAACAGTTTTTCCCTCTGCTTTGCACAGCAAGAGCTGTTTTGGACTCCAACTCCTGGTCTCCCTGTCTGTCTGAGAGTCTGTGTCCAAAAAAGACCAGCTGCCCCTTTTTTGTCTCGATGTGTGAAAACTGGCATTTGAGTTTCTATGGGTTTTGGCCTGGGCCTCTGTCCCCATGACATCCAAATCACATGGGCCTGTCTCCAGGCTGATCTTAGAATGATTTCACCTTTGCCCATTCTAGGACATTCTATTTTACCTTAAATTAAAAGAGACAGTTTAAAACATAACTGCCTTATAAAGTCTATTATGCCACTGCCGATGATAAAGGCTGAGTTGTTCAAATCCCAGAGGGAAACTTGAAACAACTGTCATAAGCCATTTTTGCAATTTGTATGTTTCAAGATGCAAACTTTGAATTCAATAGTAATAAGACCACCGAGTCTCAAGAGGTTTTTTATAAAACTCAACTGAACATTATTAATACAAGAAAGATTGTAAACACATACATACATCTACAAAATTATTACTATAATAACTACAAAAATCCCCAAATTAGTCTGGCTCTCAGTTACACCCCCGTTAAGGCAACAGTGAATCTCATAGATTTAAACAGACACTGGGCAAAGCATACCCTGGACAGTCACATTCAAAATGAGTTTCTTTCATTGGGTGCTTGCAGACAGCAGCTTGAGGCTTACAGGCTGGAGGCTTCTCACACTTGTTGGATCTTAAAATGCCCTTACCTTACACACAATCTCCTTTCTCCTTTATACATATCTTTCTCTTTGAGTGTAAATTTTCCATTGCATCACTAGGCCTTTAACTTTACCTCTTCTAACAATAACATCCTTTTATCCCACCAATTTTATTACCAAGCTGAAAAATAATACACACATTGCTTGGCATCTTCTAGCTAGGTGCAAGATTTCACCCATAGTCTTGAATGGTTTCTTTTAACAAATGCAAATTTACACTTTACCTTCTACCCTCCTTACCTTTATCTAAGTAACATCTCAAAACTACTATGCATCAAAGCACCCAGACTAGCTGGTTTTAATCCAATTAAGACACACACAGACACACACCTAGACACAGACCCCACTAGAACTCTATTTTAAAATAATTTCCAACAACATTATTATATCTTCTTGACAAGTCTCACATTCATAACAATTGTTACAGGTAGGTGCTTAAGAAATTCTTGTTCAAGTTATGGAACCAATCTTAAAAATAAAGTCACATCTGGAAATCCTGTATAAATTGCTACAGACCCAACACTTTATATGTTACACCTTCTTTCATTTTCAAATAAAAACCTTTCCTTAAAACATATTTGGTAAATATTTAATATAAGTGGAATGACAATCAAAAAGGTAACATTCTGCAATAATATATTACAATAATGACTAATGTTAATCAAATAAAATGTAAAGAAATATACATGCACTCAGAATCAACTTCCTTGTAAGATAATACGTTTTATATTGAATCAAGTGTACATATGTAGTTCGCTCTTTTGTAAGCTTTAGGTTTCTATGATATTTATAAGTGGATCCAGCCTGTTAACAACTTCTTCTGTGGCTGATGCCTGAGTGAAAGGATTTGTAACATTACCAATAAAAACTGCCTGTGGACAGAAGTCTGTTTGAGACCAAAACAATGATATCAAGCGTCGCACAATTAATGAAGCCACTGCAAAGCCTGGCAGGGTATGAACTCAGGAGGGAGTGAATTGCGCTTACCTGTCTTTCATTGGCCAGATTTCACATTCAAATACTGTAAATTGAAACCTGACTGGAGAGAGGTGTGTGTCAACTCCAGGGTGGGTCTGGTGTTCCATCCCCCACCAGGATGGTCTGAGAGCCCTTAGCTTCTTCCTTGAACAGAGGCCCGAACAATCCCCATCCACCACTACTCTCCTCCGTCTGGCTGAACTTGTTCTCACACTGAACAATTTCTCCTTTAACTCCTCTCACTTCCTCCAAATAAAAGGTGTGGCTATGGGTACCCGCATGGGCCCCAGCTATGCCTGTCTCTTTATGGGGTACATGGAACATTCCTTGTTCCAGTCCTACTCCGGCCCCCTCCCACAACTCTTTCTCCGGTACATCGATGATTACTTCGGTGCTGCTTCATACTCTCGTCGGGACCTGGAAAAATTTATTAATTTTGCTTCCAATCTCCACCCCTCCATCATTTTCACATGGTCCATCTCTGACACTTCTCTTCCCTTCCTTGACCTCTCTGTCTCAATTTCTGATGATAGACTGTCCACCAATATCCATTACAAGCCTACCGACTCCCACAGCTACCTCGACTACAGCTCCTCACACCCCGCTTCCTGTAAGGACTCCATCCCATTCTCTCAGTTCCTTCGCCTCCGTCGCATCTGTTCTGATGACGCTACCTTCAAAAACAGCTCCTCTGACATGTCCTCCTTCTTCCTTAATCGAGGTTTTCCACCCACGGTCGTTGACAGGGCCCTCAACCGTGTCCGGCCCATATCCCGCGCATCCTCCCTCACGCCTTCTCCTCCTACCCAGAAACATGATAGGGTCCCCCTTGTCCTCACTTATCACCCCACCAGCCTCCGCATTCAAAGGATCATCCTCCGCCATTTCTGCCAACTCCAGCATGATGCCACCACCAAACACATCTTCCCTTCACCCCCCCTGACGGCATTCCGTAGGGATCGTTCCCTCCGGGACACCCTGGTCCACTCCTCCATCACCCCCTACTCCTCAACCCCCACTTATGGCACCTCCCCATGCCCACGCAGAAGATGCAACACCTGCCCCTTCACTTCCTCTCTCCTCACCGTCCAAGGGCCCAAACACTCCTTTCAAGTGAAGCAGCATTTCACTTGCATTTCCCCTAACTTAGTCTACTGCATTCGTTGCACCCAATGTGGTCTCCTCTACATTGGAGAGACCAAACGCAAACTGGGCGACCGCTTTGCAGAACACCTGCGGTCTGTCCGCAAGAAAGACCCAAACCTCCCTGTCGCTTGCCATTTTAACACTCCACCCTGTTCTCTTGCCCACATGTCTGTCCTTGGCTTGCTGCATTGTTCCAGTGAAGCCCAACGCAAACTGGAGGAACAGCACCTCATCTTCCGACTAGGCACTTTACAGCCTTCCGGGCCGAATATTGAATTCAACAACTTTAGATCTTAAACTCCCCCTCCCCCCATCCCCACCCCGTTTCTCCCCCCTCCCTTTTTTTTTCAATAATTTATATAGATTCTTCTTTTTCCACCTATTTCCATTATTTTTAAATCTAAAACTAAAACTTTGTTAGTCTTTCCACCCCACCCCCACTAGTGCTGTACCTTGAGTATCCTGTCTTCCATTCTTAATTAGCACTTTTCTTAGACAATATCACCACCTTCAACACCTCTTTGATCCTTTTGTCTGTGACATCTTTTGATTATCTGCTCCTATCACTGCTTGCTTATCTCCACAATCACCACACCCTCAACTTCTCTCTCCCCCCGCCCCCCCACCTTAAACCAGTTTATATTTCACCTTTCTCCTAACTATACTCAGTTCTGCCGAAGGGTCATGAAGACTCGAAACGTTAACTGATTTCTTCTCCACCGATGCTGCCAGACCTGCTGAGTTTTTCCAGGTAATTCTGTTTTTGTTTTGGATTTCCAGCATCCGCAGTAGCTTTTAGCTTTTTGTTTTTATCTCTGGTGTAAGACCAGCGCTCCCACTGTTTACGATTTGTTTTCCTGCACTGACTTCAGAAATTGTGCAGACCTTAGATTTGCTGTTCTGAATGCAGGACTGTTGGCTTGCACATATTGAACCCAGGTTAGCCATTATTCAATCGCGAGGCAAGGCATTGAATGTTGCAAGTTTATTCAACAGCTGAAGTCAATATGGTGCAATATGCCGGATATCTCCTTCACAAGCATATAACAATTTCAATAAAAATTTGAACGACTTCAAATACTCAGGAAAGAAAAAATTTGTTTAATTTATTTACTTCACTGATTCATTTTCAACACCTGATTTCTCCCTGGCTGCCTCCTGCAAAAAGATGAAAATATGGTTTTCTTTTATGATTTCTATCAAAATTCAACTGCAAATTCATGAAATTGAAATCAAACATTCATTCTTAAAGCACCAGTCTACCAGCTCCCTTTAACTATGAGGGAGAATGGATGAGTTGCTGCATTAAATGCTTAGAACAAACAGGTGTGTACTCAACGCCCAGGGTCAAATACAAACACTCTTTGTGTGACTGATTAGCCCAGTAACACTGCTGAGGCGAACAGATGCCAGCTCATGTGCCAGACTGGCAGAATCAGGCACTAACACACCAGGGAAAACAAATATGGGTTAGGTTGCCTGAGATTGGTTGGCCCTCTCTGTCCCTTTACCTCCCCCACCAGATTGTCAGAAATTGGATACCCCATTGGACCAGACGGACTTAAAGAAAAGTTCAAAATACATACCCATCTGTTGCTATGAACCCAGTAACAGACGTCAGAGTTTATTTTATAGAGAAAGACTTTTGACCTTTTTTTTAAAAGGGATGTGAAAGCCCAAACCTAGGATAACTATTTAGTGAATGACATTAATTCAACTCTATTCCCCTCTTTTCTAGACAATTTTTTCCACCAGGTTTCTCCCCTTCCCTCTTCTCCTATAGGCGGTTGACTTCTTGCTGAAATATGGTGCCATAGACACTAATCACCCTCTGACACTTCAGAAATTGGCCATTATTCAATCGCGAGGCAAGGCATTGAATGTTGCAAATTTATTCAACAACTGAAGGCTGAAGGAGTCCACTGGGCAACAATCAGAAGTGAGAACCCTGACAGATTCTCCCCTCACCAGCCTAGGGCGCCAAGGTCAACTCAACTGCTGGTTCAACTCTTAATGTAATTAAAATATACCATGTACATAGGGAACGGCAAAACACCAGAAAAATAAATCACTCCATTTTGGTATCTGAACTCTTTTGGATCCAAGGAATCAAACATTTTAAGATTTGAATTCAAGATAACTGAATTTCACAGGATCCTAATTGCAAATCTGAAAATGAACACTATGCCCTTTTAGTTTTAGTGAAGCACCTCGAAGATTCTGTTCATAAACAGGTCAAAACTGTACTCGAAGGTCCTGCTCCAGGACTTGATGGCCACGGAAGGTGTGTTTTGTGGCGTAACCACAAGCAGGTTCACTGTTGGCTTGTAAATCCTTCTAATACACCTATGGCAGACGGTAAGAATGGGAGACTTTCCTGGTCAACTAGAACCTGCAGAAGGCAATGGCAAACCACTGCACTGCCTTGCCAAGCATAACCATAACCAATACTTGAAAGTCCATGTTTGCCAATGCCCTCTTAGGGCCTGGCACCTGAAGAGAGAGAGATGATGGCCTCTGTATTGGATAACAGGTTGACACTCACTGCCAAGGATCAAAGATGAATGATTGCCAAATGGGTGAAGTGTAGGTGGAAGGCCAACATTTGTCAAACTCGGTGAGGAGTCAATGCTTTCAAGAGGGGTGGTGGAGGGAGGGGAGAAAATAGGAGGGAAATGGTCTGTGGTGTAATACATTAAATAAAGACAACAAAAAAAGATGGCAGATATATTTTGTTGCTGAAGGTTGACATTGAAAGAGATAGAGGGGTATTAGTGGCTATGTTATTGTACTAGTCATCCTGAGTTTAAATCCCACCGCAGCAAATGATGAATTTAAATTCAATTAATTAATTAGATCTGGAATTATCAGTAATCATGACCATGAAATTAAAAACCCATCTGGTTCACTGATGTCCTTCCTTGTCTGGCCTATGTAAACCTCCAGACCCACAACATGCGCTGGACATTGTCCTCAAGGCTCACCACCACCTTCTCAAGGGTGATTAGGAATCTGCAATAAATGTTGGCCTTACCAGAGATGCCTACATCCTGTGAATGAATAACAAAAATGGAGAACCAGGGAAGAAACAGTGTTGCAACATCCTATGACATTTGTCTTGCTGTTTGTAGTTTTCAACTCTGTGAAGTTATGAATTCTGGCATTGTTTTATAACTTCTTACTACTCAGTTTTGCCAATTAAGGGAGTATTAATGGTTCCAAATGCTAAATGGAGGTGCTTTCTGTTGGGTGCAAGTGATTTCTTCAATGGTACTAGTGTTTGTGCCCCTAGTTGGAGTTACGATATCTCTGGGAAGGATAAATAGTTGATGAGTGTCATGGCATCAGTATATGCTGTCAGTTCACTGCAAGAGATTGAGGACTGAGTGGGAGGAAGGCAATTAAGAAGATTGCAGATGTCCACACTTGGGGATTGTGAGTACAGGTCTAGAAGCAACTACTTATCCTTGAAACAGAGAAGGGGAGCAATGCCAAGCTGAAGGTGTTTAGCAAAGTGGTTGTAGATCTATGCTACTTCCTGAATAGTAACGTAATGGGACAATTTTCGTCAGGACTGCTTGCACTCAGGCAGTGAAGATAATGACTGCACTCAATTTTTATGTCACTGGAAGCTTCCAGGCCCTGAGAGAGCACTGCACAGGAGTGAGCTACCATTGTTTCACACAGCCCTGCAACACATAACTGCTGTAACATTCACTGTTCCCAACAGAATATCAACCTCAGCAGTGAACAGCACCTTCAAGGCAAAAGGTAACAGGGCTTCTGTTGGGATCTCTTGGGTTTAAAGAAAAGCTGTTTGCATCAACGTGGCATTTCTGTTAATTGTGTATCAATTGTGGTTAACTATCTGCAGGTGGAGGGGATTGATTGGGTTGTTAAATTGAGCACATATAAAGAGACACTGACACTGCAGATTTAGGAGGTATCTACTCATAAAGTTTCACTTTGTGAATACATTTAAACTGAGTAAAGATTGGCTCTGGTTTCATCCTTCACAACTGCAGGCTGTTAGGAGTATAACACTGGCCAGTGATGCTTTGGCAATACAATAGAATGTACACGTGACATATGTTCACTGATTTAGTACTATGCATATCAATGCCAATTGCTTCTGGAGTACACTAGAGGTGAATTTAGATCCGAGAGGGACCATCACAATGAGTGCAATGTAGGAGGGCAGTGGTTTTTTAACCATTAAAATGAATGGCACCGAGTACTGAAAATCCTGGATGGCAGAATCACCCCAAACTGAATACGTTTTACTCTGGAGAGTTTCCAGTGACTGAATGTTACTAGTGGAAAGGGCACGTGTGACACTGGAGAAGATGTTAATAGAAAGTGTCACATCGCAGTACACACTGAGTCAGTGTCTTTCTTCACTGCCTGGATCCTGTGATACCTGTCACAGATGTACAATGACATCGACAAATGCGTTTATGCACTTTGAGCTGGGGGAGAAGCACCTCCTGGATGGGCTGATGGCCAATGAACTAAACTCGGCAGGGCTCCAGGGAGTGACCGTTCTCCTCTGACAGTTCCTAGCTCTGACATTGCACTAGATGGAGCTCAATTATCTGCAATTGTGAGTTAGGATTGTGCTTTCAAATCTTTTGGCCTCTGTACAAAATTATGTTCAAATGCAGGCACTGAATGACAATCTTTTCCTCGAGTGATTCCTCCCTCTCCATTTCACAAGAATCAGCGGCCTTTATTGGATGGCCAGGGCCAAAATTCCATTACTGCAAATGAAACAGAAAAGAACATAGATCTCATTATGGCGTGGATACTAATTAAGGGGACAGGCTCATTAGCAAGTCGTCTTCTTATCGTGTCCACGGACAGTCTACACATGGCCCAGCCAGAACTGGACACATTTTTGCGCCTTGTTGTTGAATTCGGCAAGATCTGCAACAGTGCAGGGTTCCTCTAGCGATAGGCATTGCTGGAGATGTTGCATAGTCTGTGGCTCAGTTCCACATTCACAAGTTGTCGGGCTGGTTGTATATCCCCATTTGCTTAGTGACACCTTTGAACGACCTACACCAGTCCTAAGTCTGTTAAGGCACTTCCAGGTTGCCCAGTTGCAATTAGCTCCTGGGGGAAGGCTTTCATCCGGTAGAATTTCCATCGCTGGGGGTTGTTCGAGACATCAGCAAGTAAGGGCAGGTGGTCCATCCCGCGAAGGGGGAAATTAAAGTCACATGCCGCAATCATCCTATAGGAGGCAGAGTGTCACCTGACCGTCCCCTAGGCTGCTCCTAAGACCCTTTCAAAGCCAAAGAAAAGTTGCGTTATAGGGTCTTCGGTTTCATGATAGCCATATCTCTGGCCACGTGAGGAATCAATTATCTAACAGGGTCTAAGACCCTTCCAAAGCCTCAAGCCAGCTCTCAAACAGCAAGAGTTAGAAAAAACAACATTGAAGAAATTCTGCTAAGGCCTTTGAAGGAAGAAAAGTATAGCCAGGAACACCCCTGACGCACACCCTGGATATAAGGGAAATCTGCCCATGACCTTCACACCCTATTATGGGGACACAATCTCAGGATAAAGGGTCGACCATTTAGGACTGAAATGAGGAGAAATTTGTTCACTCATAGATTTGGAAGTCTCCCCCCCCCCCAAAGTGTGTTGTGGATGATCCACTTTTGAGTATATTCAAAGCTGTGATAGGCAGATTTTGGTCTCTTAGAGAATCAAGGGATTTGAGGAGCAAGTGGGAAAGTGGAGCTGAGACAGAGGATCAGCCATAACCATATTGAATGGCTCGATGGGCTATCTGGACTGCTCCTCCTCCAGTTTCTTATGTTTTTAGCAAAAAAGCTGGATCAGAAACACAGGGGAGAATTGAGGGAACTTTCCCAGTCCCCTGTTATGTGATCCACTCAAAGACCAATTAGCATTCCAGGCCCTTCACGCACACTGATTGCCGTGGATTACTTAAGAAGACAAGAACTAGGAGCAGGAGTAAGCCATTCAGCCCCTCAAGCCTGGTTAGGTGATCTAATTGTGGCCTTAACTCCACTTTCCTGCCTGCACCCCCCCCCTTGATTGTCAATCAAAAACAAGATCATAACAGTTGCCAAAATACTTCATTGTCTGTAAAGCGTTTTTTGACATTCTGAGGTTGTGAAAGGCGCCATATAAATGCAAATTGCTTTCTTCCTTATCGTAGCTCAATAGCTTCACGCAGGCAAAAAATAAATTTCCTAGCCCCATTCACGATTCAGGGGAGTTACGGGCACATTATTCATCTTCATGCTAGGCACATTGGTGCAATTGTGCCAGGGGGAGAGAGGTTCATGGAGGCACTTGGTAAGAAACCAGGATTATATTTTCTCTCCTGAGGAATAGTGATTGAATTCTACGGGCAGGATTTTTAAGTCAGCAGGCGGGTGCGATCAGCGGGCCCGGGATCGGCCGGGGAATGGACCGCCGACTGCAATCGGCCCTCGCGCTAAAATGCTCAGCGCTGCTGGGGTGGGGTGGGGGTGTGGTGGGAGGAGGGTCGGGGGGGTGGTGGTGGGAGGAGGGTGGGGGGGGTGGTGGTGGGAGGAGGGTCGGGGGGGTGGTGGTGGGAGGAGGGTGGACGCTGACATAAGCAGGGGCGTGGGCGAGCACTGAATGAAAGCTGCCTGAAGGCAGAGAGCTGCCTCAGGGAGCTGAAGACTTTAAAACCAATAAACAAAGTTTTTAAAATCTGAAAAAAGGAAATGTCCACGCATCACAATCAGTCACCCGAACACATAACGTGATAAAAACGCTGCCCACGGATTTTAACTTTTTTAATTTAATAACAGAAGCCTCATCCCGCCCTTGGATGAGGTTTCATGGAAAATCCGAAGTCCGCCTGGCCAACTCGTCTGTCCGCCCACTGTGAGGTTGGACAGACCATGAAAAATCGGAGACCATTGCAACTTCAATAACACCGACTGGCCTCTTAATTGTCGACGGGCGCACTTCCGACTTCTGTGCGCTCGCCGAACGAAATATCGCGCGAATGCGGGATGACGTCGGGACACTCACCCGATGTCACCTCGCGCAATTTCGCGTCCGATCGGGTCGGGCGAGCGCCCGCTCGCCAGCCTAAAAATTATTCCCTATCATTTAAAACGTCGTCTTTGATTTACTTCTTCAACAACACAATCAACATTGAGGTACCTTTTGTTTGAGGTTTGAGTTTCCAAGTCACTTTGTGGCCATTAAAAGGGCTACAATGTACAAGGCCATTTTATCACTTAGTCAAATACCATCACATTTCAATACGCTAGGGACAAAAAGGTTAGTTTGTACTTAAGCTAAATTTACATTGTTTGTTAAGCACTCATGGTTTAGTATCTCCTTGCTCTGCTACATTCCAGCATTTATTACAAGTTTCCTACTATACAAGGCTCTGTCATTTCAATGCTACTGACCACAATCCCGGTTCATGTCCCACTCCCGGAAACCAAGAACTGTGATTGTACTCGAAAGAGTTGCAATCTGTGACTGTTGATAACTCGAAAGAGTTTCAAGTAAAGATCCTATGAGAACTCAGCAATCCAGTCTGCCACTCTCCCGACATAACCAAATTCCCTCTCCACAGCATCACGGTTTTATGTGAGTGCTCGCGTGGTGTTAAACAGCTTTGCATTTATATAGCTCCGTTAGCATAGGAAAATGTCCCCATCCCTTCACAGGAGTGTTCAGATAGAATAGATGCTGAGCCAAAGAAAGAGATATTAGGAGGGGTGACTTGGTCAAAGATGTGGGTTTTAGGGGGGACCTTAGAGGAGGAGAGGGAGGTGGAAAGGTGAAGAGCTTTATGAAGGGAATTCTGGAGTGTGGGGCCTAGGCGGCTGAAAGCACAGCTGCCATTGGATTGGCTTGTCAGAGATTAAGGGGCTGGGGGCGGGGGTAGAGGAATCCATATCAACTTTATAAAGAGAGGTGGGGGATAAATATTTGAAAAATGAAAAAGTAAGGCAATGGGGAAAAAGCAGGATAGTGGGACTAAGCAGAGAGTTCCTTCAAAAATCTGGCTCAGGTGCAATGGGTCAAGTCACCCTCTTGTGTGGTGTAAAATGTTATGAGTCTGTGATGAGATTGGAGAATTTGTGTGTGGGGAATTGTGAATACAAAGCTATCTAATACCATATGGCACATCCTGCTGCAAACTCAATTCAATGAACACCTCATCAACCTCACAGATTGAATCAATATCCTGAAACCCGCTTTGATTATTCAGGTGAAATAATATTTATCATGTCTTGCACTCTTTGCAAAGAGGAGAGCTAGCGAGTTAGCACATGTTAGAGATATTGACACAAGGAGCAATTTACTCTACACAATGCAAAGCATTTACTCACTCAACACTCTTGGATTTACACTTTGGTGTATGCTTAGAGTCAATGCTTAGATCACATTTACAGTGTACACGGGGACAGTACAAGAAGCACTTCAGGTACATCTCAGAGCAGGAGCAACACTGAGCAATACTATTTTCATTAAATGTTACAGACCTACTTCATGCTTGATAGAGAAGATAGAGCCTTTGTAAATTACCTGAAGTTGGATTGCCTCGCTTACTGTGGAGATGGCACTGGAATTCAGCATTGAACCTACTCCTTGGCAGGTGAGATGAATTTCTGCAATAATGCACCTCTCAGCTCATTACCTATTCATGTGCATCACAGGCAGTGTTACGACCAGTTCCCCGGGCAAGGCCCCACAATTTGTTATGATCCCGGATGAGAAACCCAAATTGTTATGCTCTTGGGTGAGGAGGAATGAGCTGCCCCTCCTTTCTTTATTCGACCCCTTTGGTTGGTTGCAACAAGATTAATTTAAAAAGGGTCCCTTCCCTTGTGGATACCTTTTCCCAGCCCAAATGTTTTAAAAGGAGCCAATGTAACCAGACTTTCTTGAGTCAGAGAAAGAGTGAATTTATTAGTTACTAAAACACGAGAGAAGAAAATAAAAATGCAACACACATGCACAAATGAGAAGTGGGTCCAGACATGGAAGTTAAAAAAGGTATACAAATCAGTCTTTGGCTTGTTCATGAGGAGTAGATGATGAAATGTTGCAGCCGTTAAGTTGGATGATTCTGGAAGAGCTGACTTTGGACAGTTGAGCAGTTGGTTTGGAGATTCTTGGTTTTGCAGGTTAGCCGAAAGGGGTTGTCCTGTTTCTTTTTCGACTGTGGCTTTGCTGACTTGTGACTTTTCTAACCTGCAAGCGTTGGGGTGCCTGGTTGATGTTCTTCAGCTGTGACCTTCACAGCACACTCTAGCACCAGATCAGAACACCAGACTAGCACACAGAACCAGGGTTGCTGTTGGCTTTTTAACCCCTTTTCTTGTGTATTCCTGGAAGGGAAAAACAAATATGTCTTTCACCCAGAAACCACTTTCTTTCAACTCAGATCATGTTCACAGTCTGGGATATAACTCAACAGGATCTGGTGTCTGCTGAGATGGTAATCAGTTTCTATTATCTCTGCAACCACAGAAGATCACAGTTCAGTTTTTGCATTGCATCTCTTCTTTTGAAGTGTCTCTGTCCGAAGTAGGACTTGACAATTTTTAGGCACGACATCCCATTCTCTCTGGACTAGTTAGTCAAGTGTAATCCACATTGGCGTTTTCCAGCAAGTGGTTACTTTACAGTCTAAGCCAGCTTTTGCTTGTATGTCCTTTTTTAAAAAAACACGTCTTACTTAGAAGCTCAATATGTCTGTAAGTAATTGGGGGCTGTGATCCACTGTCATGACAGCAGTGAATCTTGAAGCCGGGCAGGCAGGAAGTTGATCGTCGGTCCCACTACCTCAAGGGTTTGAAGGTCAGGGCGCCATATGGCACCCAGACAGGTATTCATTATCTGCAACCTAAGATCAGCTCCCTTCGTTACCGAGCACCATCTTTGGAGGTTGACCCCCCCCCCCACCCCCCCCCCCCACCCCCCCATCCCACCGTGGACAGACATCTGTAATCAGACAGTGTGTGGCCCCACATTTCAGTGATTCTTTTTTAAAGGTTCTCCTCCAGGAAAGAAGGGATGTCCTCTTTCCCAGGAATGGCAGCAGGAGGCCATCCCACCAGACCAAGGCGGCCTAGGTGGAGGTAGCAGCGCAGGTCAGGGGCTGTGGGGGCCCACAGGAGAACCTGGCTCACATGCCACAAGAGGATGAATGATCTTCTGCGCGTTGCCAGGGTGAGTGCCACTGTCCTCTTAATGCCAAGTCACATTCGTAGGGGCATGAAGCATTAAAAGTTGGTCATGCAGAAGGTTGGAAGGCAGGCATCTCCATCAGATACAAAGGGAGGAATCGTCCCAGATTTACACTAAGTGCAGTAGCGGGTGGGAAAAAGGACATTTTACCTGTTGGCTGCAATGGCAGCTTTTCACTCCCTATCGTCCCAATCCCGCCTCATTAATCACACATTCCTGGGAAACACAGTGGGTCACTGGTTGGGCGGCCTCTCATTCGCCTGCCCCGCCATCGCCTCAGGCCTTCAGTAAACCGGGCGCTGTATTTAAAGGCAGCCCCTGCAAAGAGCTAACACTCTTCAAGGGATAGGAAGCTGCCGTGACTGGTGGCTGCTAAAGGGAGGAAACAGGCTGCCCCCAGATTTAGCGACGCCTCCCTTGAGTGCCTACAGAACACAGTGGAGGCCCGCCATGAAGTCCTCTACCCCCGCTCTGGCCAAAGGCCAGCAAGCAAGGTCACCAATCCAGCATGGGAGGTGGTGGTAGCGGTGGTCAGCGCCAACACCCTGCAAAAGAGAACAGCCCCCCCAGTGCCGAAAAAGGATGAATGGTCTCATCCGTTCCGCCAGGGTAACTCACTCTTCTCATCGCTCTCAACTCACACACTCACAAACCCATCACACATCCACAGGGATCTCACACCTCAAAGGACAACATCACTAACTCTCACACACACCCTCACATCTCCAGCAGGCCCATGTCCTCTGGAGCTCGCGTCCTCATCCTGTCCATGGTTCCGCCTACCACACAGACACTCCACTCAGTGCCATGAGTCCTGCTCACACTCTCTCCATCTGTTTTCATGCAGGAGAAGCTGGCTCACAACAGCAGGGAAAGATCCCAGACCGTGGGTGGAGTGGCCCATATTAGACCCCTCACACACTTTGAGGAGCGTGCCACCGCGCTGACTGGTGAGAACATAGACCCTGCCTGTAGCAACGGTGAGGTTGGCAGCAAACATCCACACCCATTTGGCCAGAGTGGACTGGGAGCAGCTACTTTTAGGTAAATATGCATCAAAGCAGTGGGATTCATTCAAGAAGGAAATAGGGAGAGTACAGGGCCAACATATTCAGTAAAGATAAAGGGTGGGACCAACAAATCCAGGGAACCCTGGATGTCGAGGGATATACAGGATTGGATAAATAGAAAAAGGGAGGCTTATGGCAGATACCGAGGGCTCAAAACAGCGGAAGCCCTAGAGGAGTATAGAATGTGTAGGAGGAAACTTAAAAAGGAAATTAGGAGAGCAAAAAGGGGGCATGAAAAAACATAGGCAGGTAATATAAAGGAAAATCCAAAGCTATTTTACAAGTACGTTAAGAGTAAGAGGATAACTAGGGAAAGAGTAGGACCCATTAAGGACCTTAGTGGTAATTTGTGTGTGGAGCCGGAAGACATAGGTAGGGTTCTAAATGAATACTTTGTGTCGGTGTTCACAAGCAAGAGGGACGACGTGAGTATGGAAATCAGGCAGAAGGACTGTGATATAATTAAAGAAATTAGCATAGAAAGGGAGGCGGTTCTAAGTGGTCTGGCAGGCTTAAAAATAGACAAATCTCCAGACCCCGATGAAATGTATCCCAGACTGTTGTGAGGCAATGGAGGAGATAACAGGGGCACTGGCAATAATTTTCAATACCTCTCTGGCCACAGGAGAGGTGCCAGAGGACTGAGGACAGCCAATATGGTACCGTTATTCAAGAAGGGAGGAAGGGATAAACCAGGGAACTACAGGTCAGTCTAACCTCAGTGGTGGGGAAACTATTGGAAGCAATTCTGAGGGACAGAATTAATCTACACTTGGAGAAGCAGGGATTAATCAAGGACAGTCAGCATGGTTTTGTTAAGGGGAGGTCAGATCTGACCAACTTGATTGAATTTTTCAAAGAGGTGACCAGGTGTGTAGAGGAGGGCAATGCATTTGACATACTCTACTTGGACTTCAGCAAGGCTTTTGATAAAACCCTGCATGGGAGACTGAATAACGAAGGTAAGAGCCCATGGGATCCAAGGCAATTGTAGACCTCTATGACTTTGTGAATCTAGGATCCAGCACCACATCATCCCCCTCTCAATGCAAATGTGAGGGCTCTCTCTCCTGCTTTTGACTCTGCCGTCATGCATCATTATCTCTACTTAGGTTCACAGGGAGCTCTGCCAACACCTTCAGCCAGCCAATCCCTCAGCTCCATCCAGGTCCTCATCTCCAGCCAAGAGGGTACCTCCTCCATTGAAGAGCTGGAAATAAGCAGCCTGGAAGACTCATCACAGCGCTTACCCACATCCTCCACCAGTGCAGAGACACACACCTCGGTGGGACCTAGATCTAGAGCTGGCTCAGGTTCAAAATCACCTTTCTCTCCACCCCCCTCGACGATCATCCGTAGCAGACCATGGCTAAAACACCAATGTCCCAAAGCAGACCCTCAACGGTGACCTCCCACCTTCCGTGAGCTGCTTCGCGACGGAGCCATTTCCATTGGAATCCACCCAGCGTGCGACGCACGTGTTCCTCCGGAATCCGGTAGCTGTTGGGCTCCAGCATCTTCTTCCCCTCGGATATCCGCGATGTGAGCAAGGCCCTAGCGGTAAGTCCCGACTTCTGCACGTCACAATTGCCCAGGTGTGTTCTGAGCTGGCGTACTCTCCCGCCGACATGGGCGGTGAATTTGATGTGGGGTGATGATTCCGGCGAGCAGGGCTGATAAAGATAATGCAGGTCAATGAAGATGAAGCCCCTGGTGTGCGGCAGTGGCCAAGCGGCTTCACGATGGCATGGAAGCGATTTTTGGCCTTCCCGTCATAGTGCCCGCTCACGCCCGCCATGACGCCCGACGCCCACTGGCACGGGAAATTCCGGCCATCAAGTGGGCTGAATGTGTGTGAGTTAATTAATGTTCTGAATGTCCCACGACATTGTTAGTGGGTTCACACCTGCGCAGGGGTTTAAAATAAAAACAGAAAATGCTAGGGAAAAACTCAGCAGGCTTGGCATCACCTGTGGAGAGAAACCAAGTTAACGTTTCCAGGTCTGTGGCCTGTCATCCGCACTAGGCAAAGTTTGAAACGTAAGAGGTTTTGAGCAAAGAATAAAAGCAAAAAAACCTAGCTAACTTTGAACAGGACAGAGGGATCCCAATTACGCAGATGAGGTAATCGATGCCACTTTTGCGAGTAACGTAACTCTTTGCCAAAGCAAGAACAGCATGAGCTCAACTGCTTCAGCTGTTCAAATGCCCCAAAGCAGATTCCTCTCAGCAGGGAGGCAGGCACAGAAATTGGCAGCGGTGGAGGGGCCGCAGGAGAGTAAGCAGCCCTGATGGCTGTGAACCGCTCGCATACCCATGCCCGAGTCTCCCCAGTGCTCCTCTCTATCTGGAGGAGACGGCGGCACACATTATTGTGTGCTTCAGTGCATTTATTACTCCTCAAGGAGCATGAGCACGCACAGAGAGGTGGAGGAATACCTTGCATCAGGATCCTAACCCCATTTGAAGACGAGGCCACAGAGCTGGCAGGAAGGGTGACCGTGCCTGATGAAGCAGCATTACGCATCTCTTGTGTAAGCCTCGTGGCCTGCGAAGCTAATAATTCTTGGTGTTCCTCAATGCAGCCTCCGGAACCCATTCCCACTCCAGCTGGTTGGGGGGGTTCGAGTCCCACTTCAGAGACCTGAGCACATAATCCATACTGACCCGCCAGCGCCGTGCTGAAGGAATGCCGCACTGCCAGAGGTGCCTTCTGTTACATGGGATGTGATACTGGGGGCCCAACTACTGTCCCAGGCAGACAGAAAAGTTCCCATGGCACTCTTTCAACGTAGAGCAGAGGACTTTTCCCCAGGGTCCTGCCTCACACAGGTCGGGTGTCCTTTAACCGTAAATCCAAAAACCGTGCTTTTTTTTGAACCTCATCAACCTTTAGCGTGGGAAGTCTAGTTGTTTGTCTGCACTGTTTACCTTATCATTTTTGTGGTGAACATGTCAAAAAGAAATTTATTACAGGTACCCTGTATTTATTCTTCAGTGATGCATCTTACTTTCCGACTCATTTTATTTACTTTATGCTATAGTTAGCCTAGGCTTAGGCTATTGTAATGTAGGATAATATGTGGTATCCAAAAACCAAAATGATCTGAAATCCAAAATGCAATCGGCCCCAAGGGGTTTCGGATAAAGGATACTCGACCTGGATTCTTCCCTCAACCAATCTCTAAAAACAGATTATCAGCTCATTATTTCATTGCTGTTTGTGGAAACATGCTACGTGAAAATTAGCTGCCATGCTTCTGACAGTGATTACACTTCAGAAAATACTTAATTGGCTGTAAAGCGCTTTGGGAAATACTGAGCAAAGAAAGACGCTATATAAATGCAAGCTCTTGCTCTTATTTCTACTTTTGGCCCCAACCTGTTGAAATTAAAGGGCATTTACTATTTAAGAACCAGTTGGATTGAAATTGATCTGTGCAACAATACGAGCTATCACATTTCCCTGTTTAATGTGTTCATGAAAATAGTGAACAGGGGAATTTCAAACATTCTTGTTAATGTTCTCCTTATTAATATTGCACCTTGTAATTTTATTCCAAGCAATGCAAATTTCACAAACTGCACTATATAAAATTAAGTCGCTGCCTGTGGCTTAAAGAGTTCTGATCACATTCAAATGTTCTTTAGCCTCAATGAAAAATGTCAACACTAGCGAGATGTTTAATATCTATTTCATGGTCAATAAAAGAAAAATGGCAAATGTTATTGTGCATGCTTATAACAGCAGAGGACACCAGTACTGCACCCTGTGATGTGGAGGATTGGTAAGGTACGTCATTGACTTTCACGTGGCTTCAACAAGAGTATTGTGTCAGAGTGGTCGCTGAATCATCTTCATGGTTTAATTGTACAAGACTCGTTCCTTTTTTTAATTCAAAAAGAAAAGTGAACGAGTCCTGCTGTCTGACAAAACAAAGTTTAAGATTGTCAAACGATTTCAGGCGGTCCCATTTTACAAAAACACAAACTGAGCATCTGTAGTTTAAAGCAAGTTATTCTCTTCCAGACTTGCAGTAACGATATAACAAAGGAGACTAATGTCTTTCTATGAATATCAGTTGCCACTGTCTACGTGGCCTGGTTATGCTATGCAACCTCTTGGAAATGCATTCAGTGAGGTTCATGACAACAGGTTAGGAGAATGGGCAAAGAAGTGGCAGATGGAATACAACGTGGGGAAGTGTGAGGTCATGCGCTTTGGTAGGAAGAATAGAGGCATAGACTATTTTCTAAATGGGGAGAGAATTCAGAAATCTGGAGTGCAAAGGGACTTGGGAGTCCTAGTTCAGGATTCTCTTAAGGTTAACTTGCAGGTTGAGTCGGTAGTTAGGAAGACAAATGCAGTGTTGGCATTTATTTTGAGAGGACTAGAATATAAAAGCAGGGATGTGCTGCTGAGGCTTTATAAGGCTCTGGTCAGACCACATTTAGAATATTGTGAGCAATTTTGGGCCCCGTATCTCAGGAAGGATGTTCTGGCCCTGGAGAGGGTCCAGAGGAGGTTCACGAGAACGATCCCAGGAATGAAAGGCTTAACATATGAGGAACGTTTGAGGACTCTGGGTCTATACTCGATGGAGTTTAGAAGGATGAGGGGGGATCTAATTGAAACTTACAGAATACTGAAAGGCCTGGATAGAGTGGACGTGGGGAAGATGTTTCCCTTAGTAGGAGAGACTAGGACCCGAGGGCACAGCCTCAGAGTAAAGGGAAGACCTTTTAGAACAGAGATGAGGAGAAACTTCTTTAGCCAGAGAGTGGTGAATCTATGGAATTCATTGTCACAGAAGGCTGTGGAGGCCAGGTCATTGAGTGTATTTAAGACTGAGATAGATAGGTACTTGATTGGTAAGGGGATCAAAGGTTATGGGAAGAAGGCGGGAGAATGGGGTTGAGAAACTTATCAGCCATGATTGAATGGTGGAGTAGACTCGATGGGCCGAATGGCCTAATTTCTGCACCTGTGTCTTATGGTCTTATGGTCTTATAAACGGAACAGAATGCAAGTCCCTTTCGGTTTGTGGAGAAGATTGTTACCAGTGAGTTCACGTGCTGGGAGATATCAAATTAAATTCTCAACACCGAATCTTTATTCAAAATTTAATTCCATGGCAGTCTTTTGGTAGAGCCTGAGTTGGATCTCCTGCCCCAAAGAGTACTTGTGGAATGAGGTGGGAGCTTTTAGGTTGAAATCTCATTTTAATAAATAATTTAAGTCTATTGGTTCACAACCAATGTAAATTATCAGTCCAGAATAAATGAGGTATAAGAGACTGGACACTGTCTTTAAAAAAAAAAACACTGTCAAACAACCTTCAATTCTTGCAGCATTCAAACAGCAACAACAATCATATATATATATATATATATATATATATAGTGCCTTCAAATTAATAAAAGGTCCCAAGGCACTTTGCACAAGCATTATAAAACAAAGTATGACACCAAGCTATTTAAGGTGATATTAGTCAGATGACCAAAAGCTTGGTCTTTTTTTAAGGAATGTCTTAAAGGTAACACAACAGGACAAAAATGAAAATCTTGTACAAAATCCAAAAACATTGGAAGTACATTGCAGTCCTGTTGGCATCTATATAGAGGAAAGACAGATTCATAAATTAATCTCTCCTATGGGTTGCCAACCCCCCCAGGATTTCCCTGGAATCTCCAAGTTAAAGGCTATTTTCCAGGGCACTGCTGCGAGCAACCCAGAGAAAAATCCGCCGGCCAGGAAGAATTATGGCCAGGATTTTATAACCCAGCCATGGTGGGTCTCCCCCCGGCGGATGTGACGAGCCATTTAAATCGGTAGGGCCGTATTATCCCACCAGGCCAGAGGGGCTGTAAAATCCTGGCCAATGAGTTTATTTAGTTTCCTTAGAAACAGTTTTATTGATTAATTATAAAAAATATTGGGCGATGGGGATAAAGGGCTGCTTAACAGGGCAGTTGGCAGTGGGTGTTTTGATGACACCTCCAGGAATACGTTGAAACAGTGTTGACAACCCATGAACGAGCACCCATTCCACGGGACAACATTCGCCAGCAATGCTGGCCAGGAAATCATAATACCCGATTTTTTTATTGAATAATTTCTGCAGCCGGTAACTGCAATTTCTAGGCCCTCCCTCCATGCGATTGTCATCCTAAACTGGGATCATTTGACTGCCGAATCAGTCTTCATTCTTCAGGTAGCACGAGTAGGCAGCATTTACTTTCAGGTTGGCGCATACACAGGATCACAATACCAACAGTGTTGAGGTGAAAACCTCGAACTTTAATGCTGCCACGAAAACAACAGTACAATGCAAGGAGACAAGATCACCAAGCAGTTACAGAGCATTCTGGAGGGTGAGGGTGCACAGCCAGAGGTCGTGGTCCACATTGGTAGCAATGATATAGGTAGAAAAAGGGATGAGGTCCTGCAGACTGCGTTTAGGAAGTTGGGAAAGAGATTAGCGAGCAGGACCTCAAAGGTAGTATTCTCCGGATCACAAGACCACGTGCCGGTGAGCATAGAAATAGGAGAATACACCAGATGAATGTGTGGCTGGGGAGATGGTGCAGGAGGGAGGGCTTCAGATTTCTGGGGCATTGGGACTGGTCCTGGGGAGTGTGGGACCTGTACAAGCCAGACGGTCTACACCTGAACAGGACCAGGGTGAATATTCTCGCAGGGAGGTTTGCTAGTGTTGTTGGCGAAGATTTAAACTAGATTGGCTAAGGAGAGGGGTGATGCAGACATTCTAGTTAAAGAGGAATGTGAAATATTAGCTACAATAAGCATAATGAGAGAGGAACTACTGGAGGGTCTGGCATCCTTGAAGGTGGGTAAATCATCAGGGCCGGATGGATTGTACCCTAAGCTGTTGAAGGAAGCCAGCGAGGAAATAGCGGATGCTCTGACGATCATTTTCCAACCCTCACTTCATATGGCTGAAGTACCAGGGAATTGGAGGTCTGTGAAGGTTGTACCATTATTTAACAAGGATGTGAGGGATAGGCCAAATAATTATAGGCCGGTCAGTCTGACTCCAGTGGTGGGAAAATTATTAGGATCAATTCTGAGAGACAGGATAAACTGTCACTTAGAAAGGAACAGATTAATCAGGGAAGTCAGCACAGTTTTGTTAGGGGAAGGTCTTGTCTTACTAATTTAATCAAATTTTTTGAGGGAGTAACAAGGAGGATTGATGAGGGTAGCGCAATGGATGTTGTCTACAAGGATTTCAGTAAAGCATTTGACAAGGTCCCACATGGCAGACTGGTCAGGAAATTAAAAGCCCATGGGATACAGGGGAATGTGGCAAGTTGGATCCAAATTTGCCTAAGTGACAGGAAACAAGGGATAATGGTGGATGGATGTTTTTGCGAATGAAAAGCGGTTTCCAGTGGCATTCCACAGGGCTTAGTGTTGGGTCCCTTGCTGTTTGTTGTATATATTAATGATTTGGACTTAAATGTGGGAGGCATGATTGTGAAATTTGCAGATGACACAAAAATTTGCGGTGTAGTTGATAGTGAAAAGGATAGCTGTTATCTCCAGAATAATGTCAATGGTTTGGTTGAGTGGGTGGAAAAGTGGCAGATGGAATTCAGTTAGAGAGGTGTAAGGTAATGCATTTGGGGAGGGCAAACAAAGCTAGGGAATGCACAATAAATCGGAGGATATTGAGAGGGACAGAAGAAATGAGAGACCTTGGAGAGCATGTCCACAGGTCCTTCAAGGTGACAGGACAGGTGGATAAGGTGGTAAAGAAAGCATATGGAATGCTTTCCTTTATTGAGTGAGGTATTGAATACAAAAGCAGGGATATAATGCTGGAACTGTATAAAACACTGGTTAGGCCACAGCTGGAATTTTGTGTTCAGTTCTGGTCACCACATTACAGGAAGCACATAATTGCTCTGGAGAGAGTGCGGAGGAGATTTACAAGAATGTTGCCAGGGCTTGAAAATTGCAGCAATGAGAAAAGATGGGATAGGCTGGGGTTGTTCTCCTTAGAACAGAGGTGGTTAAGGGGTGACCTAATTGAAGGGGTGACAAAATTATGAGGGGCCTAGATAGAATAGACAGGAAGAACCTGTCTCCCTAGCAGAGAGGTCAATTAACAGGGGGCACAGGTTTAAGGTGATTGGTAGAAGTGTTAGAGGGGACATGAGGAAAACTTCTTCACCCAGAGGGTGGTGGGTGTTTGGAATTCACTGCCTGGTTTAGTGGTGGAGGCAGAAACCCTCAACTCATTTAAAAGATACCTGGATCAGCACCTATAGTGCTGTAACCTGCAAGGCTATGGACCAGGTGCTGGAAGGCGGGAATAGAATGGGCTATTCTTTTAAAGAAAATTTCAGCTGGCTGAATGGCCTCTTTCTATGGTTCAATGTTTCTCCAAGATGGCCATGCTGAAGAGGGAACCCCAGGCTCCCAGCCACCAGAGAGCAATAACCTACAGTGGCGTGACCTCGTTCTCTCCCTCTCTCACCTAGACCATCTTGTGCTAACTAATGATGCCCCAAAAATAGACAACCGAAGTGAATACATGTAAACAGCGTCCTCACATCAAAACGCACTCACAACTGAACATATGTGGCCAAAGAATGTAACGTCATAAATGTAAGAAACAAAAATGTCTTTGCAAAAGGCAGTCTAAACATATGCAAGGAATCACAACAACTAATTTGTATACTGGGCACACAAACACATTTCACAGGGTTGAACTAAACCTGTAGTCATTGGGTTTTACCAGCATCAACCCAGAGTATGAAATCTGCCAGATGGGCAGGGGGACATACCTGATGAGTGAAGCATCTTAAAACGGACATCGGGGGAACAGGGCTGGTGGGACACTTAGGCGGCTGGCTAGATGTGCTACAAGCCAGTGCTGTGGATCATGGGCTGCAAGACTGGAGCAGGAGATAAAGACTGTGACCCTGGATCAGATATCAGCACCTTCACATAGGGTGGGTGAAGGGGGTGGGGGGATGCAAGGGGGGTTGCAGTTCAGGGATTCATCCCAAAGGCATTGATTGACACAGAGCCATCGGATCCATAGTAGGAGTTTGTGTGGTTGACCCAATAGCTGATACCTCTGACACCACTGGAACTGTGGGTGATGTAGAAAGCTCAGCCAGTGCGTCAGGGTCTGCAGGAATAGGCCATACGGGAGGGGAGCGTTCACAATGGGTGGTAGGACCATAGCCTGAAGTGGAGCAGACTGTAGAGCCAATGCAGAAAGAAGGGACCTTGTGGCATTCAGATCTCTTGACTCGATAAGTTGTGCTATGGAGCTGTAAACCGATGAATTTGCAAATATTGCAATAGTTGTCATCGACAGAGGTAACCAAGTAGCTTTAGTGAGCATGTGACTTGCTGTGTTGGGAATGAAGGTAAACCAGATCACCAACATCAACTGAGGTGAGTGTTCGCTGCACTCCTGGGATGGGGGGGGCCCTGGACTTCTCAATCCTTGCAGCCCAGGATTGCTCCGATGAAGGCTTATCCCTAAAAGCCAAGGAGAGTGCAGCGCCCCCCGATTCAGTGGCGCATCCCTGGGACACCTTCTGGGCACCATGGAGGCTCGCTGTGATGCCCTCTACCCAGCTCTGATCGCAGGAGGCCTATCAGTCTCACCACTCCGGCTTGGGAGGCGGTGGCAGAAGTGGTCAGTGCCAATGCTGCACACAAGAGGTCGGCCAACCAGTGCAGAAAATGGATGAATGATCTGCTCCATGCCACCAGGGTAAGTCAACCATCTCATCAATCACAACTCATCCACTCACAAGCCCATACATTCGCTGGCATCTCACTCACTGCCAGCTCAAGGGACATCACCACTCACTCTCTCTCACACACCCTCACATCTCCATCTGGCCTCATCTCCTCTGGAGATCGTCCCCTCATCCCATCCATGGCTCCACTCAGCACACACACACGCCTGGCATCCTTCTCATTTGGTCTGGCATGCACCTTGCTCACACTCTCTCCATCTGTCTTTATACAGGACAAGATCACGCACATTTAATGGAAGAGGCCCCAGAACGGGGGTTGAGTGCCAGACATCAAGGTCCTCACTAGGTTTGAGAGCCACACGTTGGAGCTGGCCAGAGGGGATGTGGACTGTTCATGCAGCAACAGTGAGGTCGATGGTGAACATCCGCATGAGGATCCTGCACCACATCACGGAGCTACTCTGAGTCCATTGTTCTGTGTGTAACGCGGCTGCCAAGCACTAATAATCTCCACTTTCTCTCCTAGGCATATCTGCCATGCCTCCCTCAGGCAACCTTGACCCCGACCCCAGCGCCAAGAGCACCTTGGATGAGGACCCTGAGGGCAGCACCACTGAAGAACCATCACAGCGCTCACCCACACCTTCCAGTGACACACACCTTGGTGGCGCAGTCTCGGGATCACAACCTAGTGAGCACAGCACACAATCTGTTCCACAGCAGGCGGAGGTAAGGACATCCATGGTCACCGGCATTCGGAGGACTACTGGAGGGAAGGAATCTGCTGAGCCTGAGTCAGATGATGAGCCTCTGGACTCGGTCCTCAATCAGTTGGTGGCAAAGACAATCACAGGAACATCAGGAAGGGAAGTCTGGAGCACTCCTCAGATTGCAAGGGGTGATGGAGGAGTCCATTGGCTGCTGTGGATGTCTGGGAGGCACCAAGACGTAGCAGCAGGGTTAGGAATGTTAAGAAGATATAACTCTTTTGAGTACATTCACAGTTCTTGACTTTGTTTTTTTTTTGTTTTTTCCGGGAGTGGGACATGAACCCACAACCTTCTGACTCAAAGGTGAGGGTGCTATGAACTGAGCCACAGCTGACACCTCGTTAAGAAGATGTAACTCTTTCGAGTTATCAACAGATCGCATGTAACTCTTTCGAGTACATTCACAGCTCTTGGTTTCCGGGAGTGGGACATGAACCCACAACCCTCTGATTCAAAGGTGAGGGTGCTATGAACTGAGCCTCAGCTGACACCTCATTAAGAAGATGTAGTTGCACAGTGTTGGCACGTGTATTAATCACTTGCGCATAATGTTACTATTGTAAATAAACTTCCAAGAATGTCTCCCTATCTATGGCTCCTTGTTATGATGAGCAGTGTTCGTGTCACTCAGATGCGAAACCTTGGTTCCTGCACAAGATAAAGGCAGGAGTCTCAGTCCAGGTCCTCTGCCCTGTGCAGTGTGTAACTTTCAGACCAAAGTGAGAGTCCGGCCTCACACTCACTGGACACATTACTGATGCCTGTACCTCGATGGTGCTTGTCATTGCTGCCAGAATGTCGTGGACAGGCATCACAGAGTTCCATCATTCTCTCTGTGTGCTCTTAGCACCTTTGAGTTGGGACTGGCCCCCCATCTCTTCAGCCTCTGTGATCAGTGATGCTGTGCTCCTGAAGGGTACTGAAGACTGACAAAGGATCAGGTGCATTTAAAGTTTCACGGCTATGTGTCCATGATATGACCCTGATCACAGAGCGCAAGTGAACTGCCCTCAACCAGACAGGAGTCAGACATTTAGAGGCTATGTGAAGATCTATGGAGTGTCCTCACTGCATGTCATCATCATTCTCCTGGAATCTAGTGACTATTAGGGCATTCCCATGACATGGGCCTGAGCACTGAGGGTATGTGCGCTGCCATCAGTCACACTGAAGTCAAACGTTCACAGATGCAAGGTGAGGATGTCAGGACTGTCTTCACTGCATCTCATCATCATCCTCCACGAATCTTGTGGCTATGAGGGTGCCCCCGAACGTGCCTTATCATCTGGCCTCACCACTGGCATCCTTGCCCTTGAGGGCCTCATCTCCATCATCCCCTTCGACGTCCTCCTCATCAGAGGAGACATGCAACTCTTCCATCCCCTCCTCAGCCAGGTCTTCCCCCACCTCCCTGTTGCAGCACCAGGTTGTGTAGCATGCAGCAAGTTACGATGATGCGCGATTCCCTCTGGGGACTGCATTGTAGTGCTCCACCAGACCTATCGAGGCACTGCAGCCTCATTTTCATGATACCTATCATTCGTTCCACTGAAGTCTGGGTATGGGCATGAGCCTCGTTATACTGTCTCTCTGCTGCAGTCTGAGGCTGCTGCACGGGCATCGTCAGCCACATCCTCTGTGGGTAGCCCTTGTCCCCGAGGAGCCAAACCTGCAGCCTCTGTGGACCCTGGAAGATGCCAGGGATCTTTTTTTTTATTTGTTCATGGGATGTGGGCATCACTGGCTAGGCCACCATTTATTGCCCTAATTGCCCTTGTTCAGAGTCAACCTCATTGCTGTGGGTCCGGAGTCACATGTAGTCCAGGCCAGGTAAGGACAGCAGATTTCCTTCCCTAAACGGGTATTAGTGAATCAGATAGGTTTTTTTTAACTACAAAATCAGCAATGGTTTCATGGTCATTAGACTTTCAATTCCAGATTTGTTTTTTTATTGAATTCAAATTTCACCATCTGCTGTGGTGGGATTCGAACCCAGGTCCCCAGAGGATTACTCTGGGTTTCTGGGCTAGTGACCATACCACTATGCCACCACCACCTCCCCCTATCTGAGGTCTGCCAAGGATGTAGGAGTCGTGGACGTTCCCTGGGAATCGTGCACAGACCTGCAGGATGCATGTGTGGTGGTTGCAGACCAGTTGAACTTTCAGTGAGTGGAAGCCCTTGCAGTTTACGTAGTTGGCTGCTTGTTGCCACGGAGATCTAAGCGCCACACGAGTGCAGTCGATGACACATTTGCACCGGTGGAAAACCAGAGATCTGCACAAATCCGAGCGCCTTGCTTCCCGGCTTTCCTGATCCCGGGTGAAATGCACAAAGTTCTGTGCCTTTGTGAAGATGGTGTCTGTGACCTCCTGGACACACTTGTGCGTGGAGGCTTGAGAGATCCCACACAGGTCACCCATGGAGCCCTGGAAGGAGCCACTGGTGTAAAAATGGAGCGCCGCAGTCACTTTCACAGTCACTGGCAGTGGATGGCCACCAAGTCCCCGTGGTGCCAAATCCTGCTGCAGCTGGCAGATGTGTCCAGCCAGTTCCCTAGACATACGCAGGCTTCGGTGACACTGGTTCTCAGTCATCTGCAGGAATGAGGGGTGCTGTCTATAGACCCTGGGTCTAGCGAGGCGCCTACAAGCAATGACTCTCAGTGGACCTTCAGCTGCATGCACAGCAGGCCCTGCCAACCCTTCATCTTGAGGAGGTGCTCCACCCTTTGCGGAGCCAGGCACCTCTGCTGCTCTCTTCTTCTCTGCTCCCTGTAAGCCATGAGGCATTCCGCTAAATCACCAGGGTCCATGATCCTAATGTTCTCCTCCTGCAGGATCAAAGAGAAAGACCATGGATTAGCATATGTGTGCTAATAACCTCTCTTCGTTAAATCTGAAGGCCCCTTCATGCATGCATGCAGGACAGTGCTGGCCACCACTTGGATGGCTGGTGTGTAGTGCAATTCATGGCTGTCCGAAACCCCACCCATTCTTTGCCCCACTCCACTTGACTGATTGGTGGCAGCTTTGGCCACTGGACTGCATGCTGTGCTCTCAGCTCAGACACAGGTGTTCTCCTAACTCGTACTGCAAGGCTGAGCTGTTAGCTTGAACCATGATGGATACCGGTCCAAACCTGAATAAAGACATTGCAAGGGGCTGTGAGCATCTCCACCAGTGACTGTGCTCTGGCTACCTTTCACACGGGGATTCCACAGCTTGGCCAGTCAGCCAATTGTTTAGCTGTCCCCTAAAGCGTACATTCATTTGTAGTCTGTGCCCGAGGGGTGAAATGTTCTGGAGCATTTGGTGCTACATTCATGTTTTTGCATTGCTTGATTGGGCAGAAAAGCTTCAGGGGCCCCACTCCAAGCAGGTCAATGGAGCTGCTGCTGAACAGTCTCAGCTGCAGAAGAATGTTCACGCCTGACAAGTTTTTCCAAGTGAGTGGCTGCTTACCTCACCCCCCTTCACCCCCACCCCCCTGGCATGTGCTTGTGTACTTCCTCCAGTTCTGTGCTGCCTTGCCCCCCGCCCAGCCCCTGGCCTCACCCACACTGGACCCCTTGCCCCGGCATTGTACTGAAAGCCAACCGGGGAAAAGTGACTTGCCTGTGCCCCCCAGAATGCGCGGCGCCTCTTCCTTGACGTCCTATAGGCGATGCTTGTAAGCGCTGCGCGAGGTTGTGCGCACTCACGTCCGAGTTCCTCCAAAGTTCAGCTCGCCAGGTTCACACCTTTTAAAGGTAGCCGTGAAGCACACCTTTCTGAAGTCACGCCGACATGGGCAGTAAATTTGACATGGGGGGATGATTCTGGCATGAGGACACAATAATGAGATGCAAATGCATTAAAATTAAGTTCCCAACGCTGGACGGCGGGAAACGCGGCACGCCATTAACGGGCAGAGTAGACAATTGCAAACTGGTTTCACAATGGCTTGAAACCAATTTTTGGCCTTCTTGCCATATTGTCCATTCATGCCCACTGCCAACTGGACCAGACGATTCCACCCAATGTGTTTCCACCAGGCAATCTTCTGTAAGGTTGAGTTAACATCTGGCATGAGTGGAGGTTGCAGCTTACTGTAGCACCCACCATCGGCAAATGCTGTGACAACTCAAAAACCCCCATTTGACTTCCTCACTAGAAATGATAGGTTAAGGTACTCCACAGTGATTCCCACATCTTCAGGCTGAGCAAAGACTCCAAGGCTTTCAAGGCCATCAAATTTTCATTGCAACTCAACAGGTTTGTCTCTGGTATACTGGGGGAGGCAACCCTTTCATTGTGGAGATTGTAAGGGTCCCATGTTGACATATGCCTTGAAGGGTCCAGCCTTGTCATTGTAACCTGGGCATGCCAGATCGAAGATGTCATCATACTCCTGAAGGAGAGTGTGGAACTGTGAACGTGTGTGCTGAGGCAGAGATGGTGCTTAAGTTTGCAATGCTCAGTAAGCAGCTGTGTCATGTTGTCCTGGGATAGCTGAGAATCTTGGTTGCTGGATTCACCCCAGGAGGTCGTAGCTGAGCAAAATGATCATTGCGGAACAAGGAGAGAATTGCGATGCGAATTTTGTCAGTAACACGAGTCAAAATATGTGGTGGAGGACAAGTGCTGGGTGATTTGTTACACTTTGGCCCTGAAGGAAGAGAGGACGGTTCAACTGCAAATGTCATGAGGTCCGCAAGATCATCAGATAGGGTCACCTTGATTTCACCTTGACGAAATCCCCGGCCAGATTGTTGTTGACCTTGAGGGCGTACAAAGCTCATGGGCTCTTCTCACTCTCCATGGGCTAGAGGAAGAATGAGATCCATAAACATAGGTGATGGAGTCACCTATTAGCACTAGGCGATTGGCTGGCCAAATTGACACATCATTAGTTACCATGAATGGAGTGCCTGCAAGTACTTCAACATCAAGGTTCTCCTTGATGGTATCTGGACAGGAAGAAATGTGTTTCACCAGCCACATGTAAAGGCAATGAACCATCAGCCTGGTGAGCAGTTTGGGTTGAACTCTTGGCTGGGACATTGAGTTTCATAGATGTGAAAGCACGGATTATGTTGCCAGTGGCTCCACTGTCAATGGTCACCCAAACAGCACGGTGCTCAAAGAATGTGTCTAAGTCAGAGGACTGACAGATCTGTACATGGAGTGCAGTTGATTCCAACGAGACATTAGCAGGTTCCTCATCCTCTCTGTCTAACCGAGCATCCACAACGCTATCATTATCATCATTGTCCAAGATAGTAGCTGCCTTATGAGCTTTAGCCATGTATTGGCCATCTTAATCTGGCAGAAAGTTACATTTGCTGAGAAAATGCTTATCGAATCGGGCCGCTTGCTTACATAATGAGCAAGACACCTGTCATGTACATGTAGGATGGGTGTTAGAGAGTCTGGTTATGTTAGGTAAAGGTGGAACGGTCCGGCACCCCTGGAAGGAGGAAGTGGCATTGTGGAGATCCTTGGCATCAGCAGATGCATAAATCTCATCTAACAATAAATTCAAAGCTTGGGAGATCCCTGGCTTAACAGATGCCAGGGTGCATGACCTGAACTCAGCATCATACCTCTGCTTCATTCAATGTGGTAGGCTAGGGTGAAGGAGTTGTAGCCAAAGTAGAACTACTAAGATCTCTAGTGAGGGTTTTTTTTATTCATTCATAGGATGTGGGCTGCCTTTTGAACCACTGCAGTCCTTGTGGTGTAGGTAGACCTACAGTGCTGTTAGGAAGGGAGTTCCAGGATTTTGAGCCAGCGACAGTGAAGGAACAGCAATATATTTCCAAGTCAGGATGGTGAGTGACTTGGAGGGGAGCTTCCAGTTTGTGGTGTTCCTTTGTATCTGCTGCTTTTGTCCTTCTAGATGGTAGTGGTCATGGGTTTGGAAGCTGTTGCACAAGGAACCTTGGTGAGTTCCTGTAGTGCATCTTGTAGATAGTACACACTGCTGTTACTGCGCGTCTGTGGTGGAGGGAGTGAATGTTTGTGGATGTGGTGCCAGTAAAGCGGGCTGCTTTGTCCTGGATGGTGTCAAGCTTCTTGAGTGTTGTTGGAGCGGCACTCATTCAGGCAAGTAGAGAGTATTCCATCACACTCCTGACTTGTGCCTTTTAGATGGTGGATAGGCTTTGGGAAGTCAGGAAGTGAGTTACTCGCCTCAGGATTCCTAGCCTCTGACCTGCTCTTATAGCCACAGTATTTATATGGTGACTTCTCCTCTTCCTCATCAAGAGGTAGATTGTGATGACTATGAGCTCACTTTTCTGCAAGAGGTTATCCTCAAGCAAGTTCATCAGACGTTAATACAGATCTTCATGCCTCTTGTCTGATGCAATCTGAAATCAGCCAGGTCTAAGAGGTGGGCACTGCAAACCATTATGTAGATGGGTGATCTGCCATATCGAAGCGGGTGATGTAGATGCTTTAACTGTGGAGTTGCGTGATGTAACGGGGCAGTAATTGGCTAATTGCCATGGCATCAGGCCTAATACCTCTTCATGACATAAGGGCCATTTGTCAGAATGGGGTCTGTTCTGACCAAGAGTCACAAGCCAAATCGTTAACCTCTCATTTCTCTTCAAATATAAAGTGACACATGCAGTCACA
This sequence comes from Cetorhinus maximus, assembly GCF_964194155.1. Classification (NCBI taxonomy): domain Eukaryota; kingdom Metazoa; phylum Chordata; class Chondrichthyes; order Lamniformes; family Cetorhinidae; genus Cetorhinus; species Cetorhinus maximus. Next base: position 10,785,296 of record NC_135887.1, read on the forward strand.
TTTTGAATTCGTTTTAGCCGTTTCCTTTTAGTTCTGTTGAAATCGTACTTTGTGCTTCAATTATTTTATTACTTGTGCCTCCTTAAGACAAATGCGAATTAGTTTCTCTGTTGATGGACAGACCCAATATTGTCTTTATAGGTCGATTTAAAAGGTCATACACTGTACAGTTAATTCTAACAAGCCTGCTGTATAACCCTATTCATGTAAACTAGGACACTCCGCAGCTTCCGAGGCAACCGAATCTCTGGGCGAATCCAGCATATCAGGCCTGAGCAAGCTGACGTACGTTGATCTCCTGAGACCAGCATCTTAACACCTGTGTTAAGGTAGGAGTGGCTGCTTGTTGGATCCAAGCCAAAGCTAGGACAATTAAAACCAACTACCCGCAGGGGTTGGCTGCACGTTACTGCTGCTGGGGGTCAGGGGCAGGGCAAGTTTCCCTTTCGTATATTTGGGACTCCTATGGAAAAATTGTGTAAGCTGGGCAGCTGCTCCTATAAAAAGCTACAGATGTTACCATTCCCCAAATCACTTGCCCTAACTATAGTTAGTATTAAAAATGAAACCTAAAAGTGAGAAACCATTGAATGTGTAACCTAATTTAAAAACAACCTACCTGCCGATAGTACCAGTGGTACGTAGTACTTGGTCTACACAGGTATGACAAGATGAAAGCATGACAAGATGTTGAGTTCCTACCAAAGTTTATAATGATGAGGTTCTCTTGTCATTATTTGAAATTCTCTTGTATATTCTCCATCTTTCCTTTTTTTTTCGATCTTTCTGCATCACACACAATGTACAATATCCAGCAACATCTGGAGGATCTCAGGATGCTTTTCTTTCCTTTTGTCCTCCTTTACTGCCATCAGCACTTTGTGTTCCCTGGTGTTACAGCTCAGGTTAGGAAGTCTCTACATCTATAATCACTGATGTGAGTTCGTATACTATCATCTGTATAACAATATGCCTCAGATCCAGTACACTGTGCTTTCCAATGTATTCTTCATTTTATCTCACCAACTGGTACTCCAAATTTATTTATTTTTGCTGAGTTAACAGATGTCTTCCATTGACTGACTTTCAGATTACTTGCTGTTGGATAAACAGTACTTGGTTCTTCCCCTTGACCATTTTGTTTGATTTGATGGGTAAAGGCTGTGTTGACTTTAGACGTAGACAAGGAAACATCACATTTGAATTGTATGGGATGTTTGGGAGGAAAGGTGTCTTGTATTCTTGGGTTTCTTCACACAACTGTGAAATGCCAGCGTATTAATACGGGGAGGTTTAACATGCCTCATGCCAAACGAAATCATTCCCTGAATTCTGTCTGGGAATAATCTGGCTGTAAAAACAAGGAACGCTACTTACTCACAGCAAATAATTACACAGCAATTGCTGTTTGCAGATTTATTGGGAAATGTTATCCAAGGCAAATACGCTGTGTTTAACACATGGAAAGATCAGAAGCAACCTCGTCGACCTGAGCTGGGAGGATTAGCGAACTGCTGTAAGACAAACCCGGAGAATCATAAAATTAGGACAGGAGGCGGCCAATTGGTCCGTCCCATCTGTATCGCCTCTCTGAAAGAGCCAGTTAGTTAGTCTCGCTCCCTGGCCCTGCCCCCTGTAACCTTGCAAACGTTTCCCTTCAGGTGTTTTGTCCATTTTGTTTGTTTGCAATTCCACTTGTTCAGCGCTTCTTTGGAACTGACCCAATGAAAGATTCACATCTGGACACCTCCTGAAATTCATGTCCATTGTTAAAATGATAAACCCATTTGTGTTGGAAGTACACTGTGCAACATTACGGCAATAATTAGTGGTTCATGTGAATTCTCTCAGTCAGCTATTTTAACAATGGCATTAATTCATTTAAAAGGGTGGCAAAGGGAATTCATACAGATACTTTAAACGTACTTGTTACTGGTGTGGCACAGTGCAGTTTTAACTCTTTTGACTGTGAGATCACTGCACGGTAACTGTTGTGTCTCCTGATAGATTGACTGCAGAGCATAACTGAATGCTCCTGTATAACGAGGAACCTAATTAACACATCCAGCCAATGGTAGGTATCTCAGTGATGTCTTAAGGCTTATTATTTTACCAGTTATCTTCAGTACATTTACCTATATATATTCACAGAGAGCAAGGGGTAGATTTTCAACTTTGCACTGACCGAGGTTCTCAATCTGGCATTGTGGATCAACCGCCCATTATAATTACAGCCCAATCTTCATCTGCATTGTGGTTTCTATAACAGGCAATCCGCAGAACCCAGAGGTAAGTTGAAAACCCACCCCAAGGTCTTGCACACTGGCCCACCAGAGACTACCACATATTCTGGTCAGTCAGTGAATTTATCTAATCAAGTCGGCCCATACAGTTGAGAAAAAGCCCCAGGGTCAATTTTCACTCTCTGCTTAGCTAGCTGTCCTCAACTGTGACCAGGGTAGGGGTTCTATATTTGGCCCTGATCATTGCCCAGTGACCCCTGATAAAAGTGCATTTAAGAATGGGATTCGGCTCAGTTGCTCTGCCATTTCCCCACAGTCTGCAAACACTCACTGTCAGAGCTCACATCCAAATAATGACCACGTGGGCCAGGTATGGCGGGGACAGCTTGAGCCTGTGAAAACTACCCTTAGCAAAATATCAACAGGAAGAAGGAAGGAAGAAACCTCCACTGATTGAGAAAACTAATGAGAAGAAAAAAAAAGCTTATAAAAAGCCTGTTACATATCCTTTGGTACTTCTGGCTCTGTTTACTGTAGTTTAACAAAGAATGGAATCTAATTCCATTCTGTAGATCACACTGGATTACACATTTGCTTATAACCAAACATATTGTGAACCAGTTATATCAACTTTATGCCAGCAATAAAGGGCTTTGTAAGAACTTGGTCCTAATATATATATTTGTATATCATGACAGGATTAAAGGTTTTGAAAAAATGTCATAAGTAAAACCTAAGTCTCCACCTTCAGGGAATTGTGTTGTTGGACATCCAAGAGGCAACACATTAAAATCTGGTTTCATTGCTGGAATGTTTCATGATAAGAGAACGGGCAACACCACCTCACATGTTCATTTTAAGATAAAATGCAAGAGTACATTCAGGGAGTTGAACGCCATGATCTTGAATTCTATTTGTGTCTGGGACTAACATGTCCGCTCACGCTTCCCAGCCAACCTGACTGAGGACAGGGCAGGAGTAGGATAATGAATGTGTCAGAAGTGTCTCTGAGCGAGGTTTATTGGAAGGGATAATTACATCTCTAACATCTTCCAGTTCTGATGAAAGGTCACTGACCTGAAATGTTAACTCTGGGTGGAATTTTACATGGCTTTCAGGGACAGACTAGGAACCAGGAAAACTGGTAAAATGGCTCGGGGAGGTGTTTGGTGTCATGCCCATTGTATTTCCACTGCCACGCTATTTTTCCAGTAGTGGGAAAGGTGGAAGATTGCCCCCACACACCCAAAGCCCAATTGAGCCACTTAGATGGCAAATTAAGGGTCTCTTTCCGCCTCTGCTGGCATTTTACCCGTAGTGGGCGGAGTCTCTGATCTGTGGGGAAACTGCCAGCTAAACACTGGTGGCTTCCTGATTGGGGAGGGGTGGGGGGGGAGGGATGCTTCCTTTTTGGGCATTTTCTCACTCACAACTGGACCCCCAGCAGCATTGACCGGCCCCCTCAGCTTTGGCGCTGCCTCCCCTCAGCGACACCCAACCCCACGTCTTGCCGCGGCCTACTTGTCTTGCCCCATGCCCCAGGCCCTACTTACCTGGTTGTGAGGGTACTTTGATGCGTCCTCTTCCTCCATGTTCAGTCGCAGCAGTGACCACCACTCCCAGTGACACTGGCTGCTGAGCTGCCCGCCCTCTGATTGGCTGCCACTTGTAACGTGGCCCGGCTCCCACCGTAGCTTCCAAACGGAAGTTTGCATGATGCAAAAATGGTTAAAAAATAAATATATGCAAACATATGCATTAGAAGCAGGGTGGGCCTCTCAGCCCCTCAAGCCTGCTTCACCATTTAATGAGATCATGGCTGGTCTGATTGTAACCTCAACTCCACATTCCCACCTACCCCCAATAACCTTTCACCCCCTTGTTAATCAAGGATCTATCTAGCTCTGCCTTAAAAATATTCAAAGATCCTGTTTCCATTGCCTTTTGAGGAAGAGAATTCCAAAGATTCACCACCCCCTGAGAGAAAAAAATTTCTCCTCATCTCTATCTTAAATGGGCGAACGCTTATTTTTAAACAGTGACCCCCCCCACCGCAGTTCTAGACTCTCCCACAAGAGGAAACAAACGCTCCACATCCACCCTGTCAAGACCCCTCAGGATGTTATACATTTCAATCTAACTTTTTACTCTTCTAAACTCCAGCAGACACAAGTCTAGCCTATCCAACCTTACCTCATAAGACAACCCTCCCATTGCACGTATTAGTCTAGTAAATCTTCTCTGATCTGCTTCCAACACATTTACATCCTTTCTTAAATAAGGAATATAATTTTGATGTTTAAACAAGTTGCTGCAGCCACTTTGGAGATAATTATTGTCGTTGCTGAGGATTTTCCTGTGGTTAGGCCGCCCTGTAACCACAGCAACTGGAATTAAGAATTTAATTGATTCATTGTGCTGTCAATCAACAGAGCTCCAGATTACTGGTTGTCTGGCTGACAGGCAAAGGGAGAGATGTCAAGTGGAACTCGAGCCTGTTAAGTGGCTTTGCCTGAACTGAAGAGGGTCTTGGCTCTGGGGGGGCTGTACTTCAATGATCTGGGGCCAACTCAGAAATCGTCTCCACTTGGTGCCTGGAGCAAGCATGTCAGAGCGAAAACTAGATCCATAGCTCCAATTGGCTCATTTCACATCCAAGCCCCTCATTGAGTACGCACCTCCATTATTTACCACAGACACGTTACTTATTGAACATTAGAAGGAACTGCCACTCTTGTCAGTGCATAGACAGTCTTGCACTGGCATTAGGATCTCTGAATGCAGATAGAAACATAAACCACTATTTTGACAGTGATGACAGCACTTGGCAAATCTAGTATAAGCAAACAAAGAGGCGCTATAATGAGCATAAGCAGAAGCCAACATAAGCTGGCGCCATTATAAAAGTTGACTGGGTGAACTTCAGGGTCTCCTTAATGGAGAAGTAACAAAAGCTTCATCATGAGATAGCTCCATCAAACTGTATTCATGGCACCTTTATCATAGAAAAACATCCTAAAGTGTTTCACAGGGCCTAATAAAAAAAATGGTCACGTGTTAAAAAAGGAGATGAGAAGGGGTAATCAAAAGCCTGGTCAAAGCGTTAGATTTTAAGAAGAAAAAAGCAAAAACACTACGGATGCTGGAAATCCGAAACAATAATAAAAATACCTGGAAAAACTCAGCAGGTCAGGCAGCATCTGCGGAGAGGAATACAGTTAACGTTTCGAGTCCGTATGACTCTTCATCAGAACTAAGGGAAAATAGAAAAGAGGTGAAATATAAGCTGGTTTAAGGGGGGGTGGGACAGGTAGAACTGGATAGAGGGCCAGTGATAGGTGGAGATTGCCAAAAGATGTCATAGACGAGGACAAAGAGGTGTTGGTGGTGGTTATATTAAGAAATGTGCTAATGGTGACATTAAGGGTAGAAAGCAGGATGAGCAAGGTACAGATAGCCCTAGTGGGGGTGGGGTGGGGGGAAGGCTAAAAGGTAGAGATAAAACAATGGATGGAAATACATTTAAAAATAATGGAAATAGGTGGGAAAATAAAAATATATATAAATTATTGGAAAAAGGGGGATCGGAGAAGGGGTGGGGATGGAGGAGAGAGTTCATGATCTAAAGTTCTTGAACTCAATATTCAGTCCAGAAGGCTGTAAAGTACCTTGTTGGAAGATGAGGTGCTGTTCCCCCAGTTTGTGTTGAGCTTCACTGGAAAATTGCAGCAGGCCAAGGATGGACATGTGGGCATGAGAGCAGGGTGGTGTGTTGAAACGGCAAGCGACAGAAAGGTCTGGGTCATGCTTGCAGACAGACCGAAGGTGTTCCGCAAAGCGGTCACCCAGTCTGCGTTTGGTCCCTCCAATGTAGAGGAGACTGCATTGGGAGCAACGAATGCAGTAGACTAAATTGAGGGAAGTGCAAGTGAAATGCTGCTTCACTTGAAAGGAGTGTTTGGGCCCTTGGACGGTGAGGAGGGGAGAAGTAAAGGGGCAGGTGTTGCACCTTCTGCAGTTGCATGGGAAGGTGCCGAAGGAAGGAGGTTGAGGTGTAGGGGGTGATGGAGGAGTGGACCAGGGTGTCCCAGAAGGGTCTATAGAGCGGAGAGGGTGCTGGAAAGCTGAAAGGACATATGGAGGGAATTCCAGAACGTGGGACCTCATTGAATGAAGGGAACACCAAGGGAAGGAATAAGGATGACACACCAGAGGCCAGAGTCAAAGGAATGGAGAGTTCTGGGGTGAAGTGCTGGGCTTAGGGATAGGGAGGGGTAAGGCTGCAGAGGGATTAAAACGTACAAATTACAACTTTAAATTGGAGGCATCGAGAGATCAGGGATCAACTTATGTCAGTGAGGACAAGGGTAATGAGTGAACAGGTCTCAGAACAGGATACTATACAAGCAACAAGATTTGAAAGTTCAGGGAACAGTGGATCTTCCATCTTCAGGAGCTGTCAGCAGGTGGACCTGCTCCTTCAATGGTGGCTGAGTTGTGTCCTGGCACCTTTTAAACACGGTGCCCGGATATGATGGTGGGGCGTGAGCCATCCAGCCCGCCGAGCCATGAGAAACGTTGGGAACCCCCTGACTGCATAATTAATTAGGCCAGCGTCACGCAATACGTCGCAAATTCCTACTAGCCTCCAAGATGGGAACCAATCTCTGTTCCTGCCCCCGCCACGGGACTTAGTCCCGGAATGGAAAATTCTGCCTGTAACGATTTTTCCAACGGCCCCATGATTTTTCTCTCCGATTTCTTGCAGCAATGTCCCGGAGGTTAAATGTTAGTTCCTGGAGGCTCAAGGCTATTCTGGAGGGTTGGCAATCCTAGTGTAGGGTGCGAGCAGATAAACCGTTGCTGGAGATGCTCTGGCTATAATTGGATTGTGAAGAGCGGAATCAAGTGAGGGGGGGTAGTCGCTCAGAGCGGGGAAATGCAGACGTATTGGGTGGAGGATCTTGTTAAAGGCTGCACAAAGATCGAGGATGGCAAGAAGGAATATTACACCCTGGTCACCGACAAATAACATTGAAAAATCGATTATTATAATAATTATCATTAAGATTAGATTATAAGAAGGAGTGCTCTCTTTAAGACTCCAACACTAGGTCCCAATCCCTGGTCTGTGCTGATTTAGTGGATCACAATTAAGACTCTGGTAGGAGCACCACAACTGGCTCCTCTACTTTCTGCAACCAATGGTTACCGGCAGTGAGCTCAAGTCAGGACAGGATCGGATTTAGTATTGTGCCTGACTCTTCCTCATCCTCTTCCCCGGCAGACTTTTTTAAAAAAGTTATTCTTTCAAGGGATGTGGGCATCAGCATTTGCTGCCCATCCCTATTTGCCGTTGAACCAACCGGGTGGCTTGCCTGGCCATTTCAGAGGGCAATTAAGACTCAACCACATTACTTTGGGTCTGGAGTAGGCCAAACTGGCTAAGGGTGGCATATTTCCTTCCCTAAAGGAAGTCTTACTACAATTTTTCTAATATCATGGTCACCATTTCAATTCCGGATTTTATTGCTTGGATTTGAATTTCACCAGCTGCCAGGGTGGGGTTCAAACCTGTGTCCACTGGGTATTAGCCTGGGCCTCTGGATTGCTCATCCAATGACATTACCACAATGCTACCATCTCCTACTAGCCTGATTTTTTTTTGCATTTTTATCAGTGCAGATTAAATTGGGGTGCTGTCTATAATGGGCAGCTGATCCCCAATGCCAGTTGTACACTCGGGTGGGAATGTTGAAAATCTAGCCATCAGAGTCTGGCTCACATACTGATAGTGGCCACTCTGGAGGGGGAGGTGCCAGATGGTACAGGGACTCATGTCACACTAGGAGGGAGTCCAGCTGCTCAGGGAAGGAGAAAAGGGAAGGTTATTGCTGGAGGAGAAGAAGGGAGAGTGTGAGGGCACAGACCCATCCTTCTTGATCTCATTCATTTGGGGCTATTATTATAAATGCAATAGCTCACATGTCAGAAGGCAGCAAGTGAACTGTTGAAAGTGAAGCAAGGCTACAATAAAGCTGTGGAATAAATTATTAATTTTTCATTGAATTCTATATGGAAAATAATAAAACCATTCCACATTTAATATGAGTCATTTTTTTGTAATTTTTAAAGTAGGGACCAGGGACAAGCCTGCAATCTTCTGGTATCTACAGCTCGTGTTCCACCAGCTGGTGGCCCACTCACTGGGCTACACAGGGAAAGTAGAGACAGAGCCCTTAGAATCATAGAATGGATCGTGGAATGGTTACAGCACAGAAGGAGGCCAACCGGCTCATCATGTCTGTGCTGGCCCCCTGAAGGCACAATTTCAGCTCTTCAGCGCACCCCCCACCCCCCCCACCCCCCACCCCCCCCCAACCCCCCCAACCCCCTCAAGGCCAATGAAGTATATCAAAATAAGAATACAAAAATGCTGGGAATACTCGCCAGGCCAGGCGGTGCCTTTGGAGAGAAACAGGGTTAACAGGATGGATCTTGACAGCCTCAGCCTCCAGTCGGGTAGGGAGCACTCTGGAAGAGGTCACAGGTAAATTAAAAGCAAAATACTGCAGCTGCTGGAAACCTGAGATAAAAACAGAAAGTGCTGGAAAAGCTCAGCAGGTCTGGCAGCGTCTGCGGAGAGAGAAACAGAGTTAACAGAGTCAGTTCGGAAACGGTTCGACTCGAAACGTTAACTCTGCTTCCCTCTCCACAGATGCTGTCAGGCCCGCTGAGCTTTTCCAGCACTTTCTGTTTTTACTTGAGGTGGCAAGTAAAGCTTCGATGCCAATCGTGGGAGAATGGGTTGGGGGTCTGACCACAAGAGGGGGTCCAAACCAATCTGCGTGTGGGAGTGGGTGATCCATGACCCCAGGGAGAAAGGGTCTCATTCTAGGAAATGGACGTTATGGCCAACAGATGGAGTGAGGGAGCATCTAACCTTCCCCCACCCCAGAGCTCTCCTCACCTTCCCTCAGCTGCCGGGTCTCCTGAGGCCCTGGAAAACTAGCACGTCATGATTACGCACACAAAGCAGGTTAAATCAGAGGCTGCCAGCCTCATTAAAATAGTAGCCACTTGCCTCGATATCAAGCTCAATAGCTTGTTCATGTTTTTTCAATACAGCAGATGGGGTTTCCGATTTCAGCACCCACTCACCTCCCTTTTAGTGGACACTGGCAGGGTGGTGTTGGATTGCTGATCCGACATCATCCCGCTGCATTTTATGAGGTGACTGGCAACTGTAAAATCCAGCCTATTGTCACTATTGTTATGGACACTTTCAACAATACAAGGTGCCACAAAAAGCAATGAACTGATTCACTAGTCCTTAACCGAGGTTTTCCACCCATGGTGGTTGACAGGGCCCTTAACCTTGTCCGGCCCATCTCCCGTGCATCCGCCCTCACACCTTCCTCTCCCTCCCAGAAACATGATCGGGTCCCCCTTGCCCTCACTTATCACCCCACCAGCCTCCGCATTCAAAGGATCATCCTCCGCCATTTCCGCCAACTCCAGCATGATGCCACCACCAAACACATCTTCCTTTCACCCCCTCCAGCGGCATTCCGCAGGGATCGTTCCCTCCGGGACACCCTGGTCCACTCTTCCATCATCCCCTACACCTCAACCCCCCTCCCACAGCACCTTCCCATGCAACCGCATAAGGTGTAACACCTGCCCCTTTACTTCCTCTCTCCTCACCATCCAAGGGCCCAAACACTCCTTTCACGTGAAGCAGCATTTCACTTGCATTTCCCTCAATTTAGTCTACTGCATTCATTGCTCCCAATGCGGTTTCCTCTACATTGGAGAGACCAAACGCAGACTGGGTGACTGCTTTGCAGAACACCTTTGGTCTGTCCGCAAGCATTACCCAGACCTCCCTGTCGCTTGCCATTTCAACACTCCACCCTGCTCTCATGCCCACATGTCCGTCCTTGGCTTGCTGCATTGTTCCAGTAAAGCTCAACGCAAACTGAAGAAACAGCACCTCATCTTCCGACTAGGCACTTTACAGCCTTCCGGACTGAACATTGAGTTCAACAATTTTAGATCATGAACTCTCTCCTCCATCCCCACCCACTTTCCGATTGCACCCCCCCCTTTTTTCCAATAATTTATATAGATTTTTCTTTCCCCACCTACTTCCATTATTTTTAAATGTATTTCCATCCATTGTTTTATCTCTACCTTTTAACCTTTTTGATTCCTTCACCCACCCCACCCCCATTAGGGCTATCTGTACCTTGCTTGTCCTGCTTTCTACTCTTAATTAGCACATTCCTCCGATAATATCACCACCTTCAATACCTCTTTGACCTTTTGTCTGTGACATCTTTTGGTTATCTTCACCTATCACTGGCCCTCTATCCAGCTCTACTTGTCCCACCCCCCTCCCTCCCTTAAACTAGCTTATATTTCACCTCTATTCTATTTTTACTTAGTTCTGTTGAAGAGTCACATGGACTTGAAACGTTAACTGTGTTCCTCTCCGCAGATGCTGCCGGACCTGCTGAGTTTTTCCAGGTATTTTTGTTTTTGTTTTGGATTTCCAGCATCCGCAGTTTTTTTGCTTTTACCTTAGTCTGCAGATCTGTTCCTTCAGTTTTAATGGCAAATTTTATATTGCTTTACCCAATGTTAATGGATTTTTTTTCATGGATGCTCAGAGAGTGAATCTAATTTGCTCGGTTTGCTGTCCAGTCATTCATCCCAATTTGCAGACTCTAGGTCCAGGGAGCCCTCTGATATCTGACTGCCGCTAGAGGGGAAAGTGATTTATCATTCTAAGTTTGATTTCACAACAGGCCAGAAAGTAAGCCAATTATAAAAGATTTGAAAACAGATACATACAGAACATTCTCTGTTCCTGAATAATGGCTCTCTCATTTTCAGGAACAAAGAGGTACCAGAGGTACATTCCTTCCTTAGAATTTCGAGCTCCGCTAAGTCTGTCCTGACCATTCTGTATGGTATGTGCCAGCAGTCCTGTACATTAGGAATTCGCATTTATGCTGGGCAGAGGGAGGGAAGACAGACTTCCATTTTTTTTTAAAAAAAGATTGGCCTCTTTAGCTAAGTCATAAAAGTGACGAGAAGTTGACACGAGCCTGAAGCAATTTCTTTATCAGGAGTGTCTCCCACTCCCACCATCTCACAGCTCAGGGGCCGTTAATCCCCAAAGAATGTTCCATTGTTTGAACAACTGATTCTCAGAAAGAGAAACAGTCGCCCACTGCCATATCGTGTGTGGAGAATGTAATGGGCACCAAGAGGAATTTTCGGTTCAATTTATTGCTTTCAGGTCAGCCTGGACTAATATATAATTTTCCATTTTATCACCCATTTGTTTACTAAGCTGCCTGACTTTTGGAGATGTGGGCAAATCTTATCCTGGGTTAATGGGGGGAGACTTTGAGCTGTCGTTAAATATTGTCAGCACACACTTAAACATAACGCCGGCGAAGCTTCATCCTTGCAGCTGAGGCTCACAGTTGGTGACCTTCTTCTTCAATTCAAACAGTGTGGAGTTGTTTACTTCAATTAAACATAAGTGAGACCTCTCCTGTGCTCAGTGAGGATCAAGGCTGCGAGAGTTGTCATGTGGAAAACTCAAATCAGGCTAGCACAAAAGAATCTGATGTAAGTCTCCCACTGGTTTGAATTTTCTCTCTTTGTCAACGATCTCCTGTCCCTTCCTCCCCTGAACTCCGTGTTGCTAGGCAGTGTCCAGCATCTCGTCTGAGTGGCCATTTTGCCAGGATATTTAATGAGCCTCGGCACATCATCCAAGCACACAGTGTCCGTTTTCACACGTGTGCTGGTGTCTTCCAGCGCAACCTCACCACCACCTCCATCAACACCCCCACTTGTCTCTAGATTACCTGACTGCTTGTCAGCAATAAAGGCGTAGTCTAGCCAGTGATGCCCACGTCCCAAGAACAAATATTTTCTTTAAAAATCCGGTACCGGATGAGCTTGAATTTTCTCCAATTAAACACGGGGGAACCCCTAGTCCCTGCTCTCCTAGCTACTGACTCTGCCCCTCTCCGTAGCGACTCTCTGAGACTAAACTGGACTCCTTTGCAAACTTGGTGTCAAATTTGGTCCATTACGAGCAGCCACTGCTGGGGCTCCAAGCTGAAATGGAGGACACTTCCATGCCATGGCGCCTTTCGAAGGGTAAGGTAAGGTTATGGGGTCAGGCGGCCCCGGGGACTGGGTTAGTGGTGGTTCGCCCTTTCACCTTCCAGCAGCTATGGGGAGGCCATTGGGGGCCCCTCCCTCGGCCATGGAGTGGACACAAAGCGCCCATACGGGAACTTGCTGGGAGTCCACCAGGGTTTACCCGGCCCCTTCCCCAAGTGGCAGCAGCCCCTCCCTACACCAGCAAAATGCCGGCGGCGGGTGAGAGGTGACCTCTAACTGGACACTTAAGTGGACACTGCCGGAGTTCCCGCCCCTTGTAACCTGCCCGTGGCAGTGGGTAGCTGGCAGGCACCCCCCACCTTCCCTCACCTTCTCCCACCACAATACCAGCCCTGCCCTCCCTGCCACCTTCAATGGGGTCCAGCTCTATGAAAATCAGTCCGTTTCAGACCTTCTCAGTTGATGGTTATTTTTTTGGCTTAGCCACACTTGCCTTTTTGTTTCCTTAAATCTCCTTTCTGTACATATACTGAGTGATGGCACTGGGCGGTCTTGTGTATCTTGAACAGGGTTCATGAAAGAAAAGACTTCGCGAGCCGGGGAAAAAAAAGTTTAATTTTCCAACCCATTAAAAAAAATATATCCCGGCAAAATAAATCTTCATTCACTGCGGCTGTTAAAGCAGCAAGATTATGAATTTGATGAATAATAATCATTTTTTGCTGCACTCTTCAGCTTTGAGCAATTTACATGATTTATCTATCAATATAATCATCACAAAACCTAAGGGAGATTAAGTTTGTAATGTCTCTGGAGCAAACCTCACATTGGAGAAGTGCCACCGGTTAGGGACATATGATTCTTCCACTATTCCCAAGAGCTAGCTCAAAATCGAGGCTGACGCTGTTTCAGATGAGGTACTAGACCAAGGCTCCTGACTGAATCTTCTGGACTTTGAATGTTTTCAGCCATTGGGACCCATTTTCGGGCGCCAACCCAGTTCGCAGCAGCAGTGTGTGTGTGTGTGTGTGTGTGTGTGTGTTTGCTGGGGTAATTTTACAGGAGGTTGGCCATTTAGGAGGCTGCCTCCGGGGATCCCTGTTCAATGAGGGACAACACACAGGGTAGTGGAGGCAGGAGGGCGAGTCTGCCCGTGAGACTGCAAGGCCAGCCAGCGGTGCAATGAGAGTGCTGCTGGTGTGCATGGGGCACGAGAGGAGCTGGGACCAAACGGAGGAGTGAAAGGGCTGGAGTCAGCAGCTGCCACTCCCTCACCACCGGCACTGCTACTTGCTGCAGGGTCCGGGAGGCTGGAAGGAAGTTGCAAAGCTCAGGGGGTCCTCAGGCTCGCCGATTTGCATCTTAAGGCAGTAGGTTTAATTTATTCACCGTGTCACTCCAGCCACCCGCTCCGCACGTGCCTCTTGTTAGCTGATGAGCTGCAGACACAGCGGAGATCCTGGTAAAATCTTATTCACACTGGAAAATTGCTGCTAATTGGTTGTTGAAGAGCCTTAATTGGCTCCCCCACCACTGCCGGGCATGTTCCCATCACTGCGCTGAAGCCCAGTCTAGGAAACGTGAGAGGAGATGGGAACATGTTGGGGGGGACCGGTACAACCTCTTTCTTCCTGGCTTCCCCCCCCACCGCCAGAACCTCTCCCACCTTCAAATGTGCCTCCGCGTCGCTGGGAATAATCCCCCACCACAGCCCCCCCCCCCCACCCAACCACCGCTACCCCCCCCACATCACACTCTTCCCTCTCAGGGGAATGTAAATGATGGTGCTGCTTTGAAGAGGAGCAGTGAAGTCTCCCAGTGTCCTGAGCCAATATTTACCCTTTGCCCGACATCACTAAAAACACTTTAGCTGTTTACAATCACATTGTTATTTGTGGGGGGCTTCCTATGTGCAAATTGGCAGCTGCATTCCCTACATTGCAACGGTGTCATTCCAGAAGGACTTCATTGTAAAGTGCAAGGCTGTAAAGTGCCTCGGAAAGCCTTGAGCTTGTGAAAGGCACCATATAAATGCAAGTTTCTCTTTAACACCTGGACCAGCAGAGAACCAATAGCATCAGAGGCTCCAAACACTTCAGCCACTGAGTTGAGTTTTTCTGTTCCAGAGTACATACTTGTGTAGTCTGGTTGGTACATAGCAGAATCCAGCACCACCTAAGCAGCACCAGGACCCAATGCAGACCAGCATCCCACAGGGAACAGTCACTGATGGAAAGTGGGAAGCAGTGCACAGAGGTGTCTCTCCCCAAATAGAAGCATGATGGGCTGAATGACCTCCTTCTGTGCTGTAACTATGCTATGATTCTATATAAAGCGCCTTGAGATTTTAAAGGCACAATGTCATATATTTCGGAAATGTTTCTGCCAATGGGATTGCTGGAACATGCCCTGTTGCATCCTGAAGGAAGCCTCATATTGAAAGGACTTACTCTGTATCAGTGAATGTTTCCGAATCAACTAGGTGCAAAGTTACTTTTCCAGCTATTTTTGTTTTTGTTTCAGATTTCCAGCATCCGCAGCATTTTGCTTTTACCTTATTGCAAAGTTACTCATTTCAGGGGAAGTTTGCAAATGGGAAAATATGTTTGGTCTTTATTTTTTTTAACAGAATGAGCTTTTGTGATCTGGAATGCATTGCCTGAAAGGATAGAGCAAGCAGATTCGATAGTAACAGTCAGAAGAGAACTCAGAGGAGAAAACTGGTATAAAACACTCGCCAGACAAAAAAAGTCCATTTAAATTACTGTACATTTTGCTTCAATAACTGGAGGTCATCGGTGATGATGAATTAAGTAACTCTGGTTCATCTCATACTTTTTCTGAAACTTGACTGAATCTTATACGCAGACCAAAAGGGGCGATAGGCACGTGGGCTTTCAGGAAATAATGAAGTATTGTCAGCCAGTGTATTTCTAAATGCAACCATCTCAAGCCTCTTTCTGTGCTGTAAGATTCTCTGGCATTCCAGTGGTAGGATCCCTCCCTGAACTCCCCACTACCTGCTCTGCTTAATGAGTGCAGACATTCCTGAGGGGTGCCGAGCTGTCATGTCGGTCTCTATGCAAACACAATCCATTTGTCCACCTGCGAGCAACTCTTTGGACCTCAAACTATGCAGGAAATTGGCAGCCAGTCCACATATTAAAAAAATGAGGCCGATGTCTTATAAAGTATTGATACTCCTGTTTTAAAGCAGTCCACATGACATGCACCAAGACACGCTGCTTTCATGGAATAACAAATTTTCTACCTGTAAGCACCATTTTCTGATTTGTTCTTTATCACGATAGAAACACTAAAGCAACTATACAGGACAGACAAAAACCAAGCTGCCTTTTCTGTCCGACTGGTTGTTTTCCCAGTTTAAATACCGAACCAAACAAGACGCTAGAGAGAAACAAAAAATCACCTTCCTTTCAATCGTCATTTCACAGTGACCCATCAAACCTAGAAGTCCCAATTTACCTCCACGTGACCTACCTGAGCTTTGACACACAGCCTCGTTACTTGCGATGGCAGCATCATCGACACTCTCTCCACCATAAACTGCCTCTACTCCCTAAGCGGTCTGCTGCTGCCTTCCCACGACCTTCTGCTCAGTTATGGGTCAAAGCCCTTGTCTGCCACTCGCTCCTCATATTCCATTGACCATCCTCACTCCGGGGACTCTGCATCTCACTCGCTGAGCAACACTGCAGGAGATCTCCCAGTATATCTGAGCTTTGAACCAAGCCAGCACTGTTAGGTGGGTGTAAAACATCTCAAGTTACTACTTCAAAGAAGAGCAGGGGAGTTCACCCCAGTGCTGACCAACATTTACCCCCTCAACCAAACTCATTAAGGAACAGATTATCCGGCCATTATCGCATTTCATTTAAAAAGAAAGGAATGGCCACATCACTAAACTCTATAAAGGAAGATACCCGTAACCCAGTGTCTCTCCTTGCCATCATGCTTAATGTTTTAGAGCAGTTAATTAGATGCAGAGAAAAAAAATAACTAATGCTGGAACAGTGCTCAGCAGGTCAGGCAGTATCTGCAGAGAGAGAAGCAGAGTTAATGTTTCAGGTCAATGACCTGGTGGTCAATAGTTAGATGCAGCCTTGGAGCAGACATTTGGCACAAAATTCTCTTAATTCACTCAATCAACTCCTTGAATAAGAAGGGACGGATTGCGGGGGATGCTTCCAATTCCTGATACAGCCGGGGAAGGGTAAATTGCATCCTCGGAGCGTTCTATTTAATCTGTTAATCGGTTTAATCTTCCAGGCCCCCGTCTAAGAAACAACATTAACATAAAACTCCAATAATGAGAAGCGATTGATGTTTCTTATTACGACTGGCACCCAGTCAGCAATGCTTGCCTCTGATTTATAAGGGTTTGGAGTCAGGAATCTCCCAGTCCTGCTGTTGCTCATTGCACATTACAGAAGATCATTTCTTTTTTAAGCGGGTAGCGTTTTTGGGGGGGCGGAAATATACATTTGAAATGATTTGGCTTTGGCACCGTGGGTAATTAGTGCCATCTATAGGTGAGGTAATGTAATTACCTGTTGAGAGAACAAATGAGATAATGGTTAAAGAGTAGAACCCGTTCAACTAACCCCTCTGTTTCCTCCACAGATGCTGCCAAGTGTTTCAGCCATTTTATTTGTCATCAGGAAGTTCAGTAGCTGCTTCAACTCCACTACGTTGAAACATGTCCATCTTGTCGAAAACAACCTCTGTGAAGAGACTTGGGATACTTCACTACCTTAAAGCTGCTATATAAATGCAAGCTGTGGTTGCTGCATTATACTGGGAAACGCGACAGTTCCGCCCATGCATGGTGTTCCGGAATGAAGTGTTTTTGCTTGTCTGGACATCATGGCATGGGGAACGTCCCTTAGCGCAGAGTAAATGAGGGGCTCCACTAATCTGCTGCTGCCACTATGCAGGGAGAGAGGAACCTCTGGAAATCATGACTACAGTATACGATCCTCCATCTCTTCATTTTACTGGGTTGAAAAGCACTGTCACTTGACCGCTGTTTTCCCAAGATGCACCTCCTGTGAGCGCTACTTCTCTGTGGGAGCAGCAGGTCACAGAATCACCCCTAAAATGTTCCACTTAGACACAAAGGATAGCTGTAAAACCAAGATAGCGTGACAATCAAGAGACTTACACTTTGTGAGACACAATGGAAGGCTCTGAGAGAGAGATAGCACAGGTGCACTGGTGCACAGTCTCTTACTGTGCTGTAACATTCTGCGGTGTAGCTAAGATTGGTCTGAATATTTGTGCTTCAACTGAGTACTTCTCTAACCCGCTTTCCATGCCGCACTGACCTAAAAAGGCAAAACACTTTGGAAAGCAAAGAGACGGGCGGCAGACAATTCTCATCATCCCACATACCTTTTCTGTTTCGTTAGTGGAAATAATGACAAGCTTACAATCACAGCAGCTTGCATTTATGTAGACACAGAGTGCTTCACAGAGGCGTAATCTGACACGAATGGACACCGTCAGAGGAAGAGGTATTAGGAGGGGGTGACCCCTAAAGCTTAGTCAAAGGGGTGGGTTTTAAGGAGGATCTTAAGCAGGAGAAGGAATTGGGAGGGGCGGCTGGGTTTAGGGAGCGAACCCTTAGCCTTAAGAGGCCTTAGGCACTTACAGTTCTATTGTTTATGGTTTAAGTCTGCATAGCTTTCCTGTGTGTCACGTTTTCAGACAAATGAGACAGAAGGTACAAACATTCATTCGGGCCTCGCAGATCATTGTTCCCACAGAAAGGAATTTAACACACACATGAGCAATTTACAATAAAATGCTGCATTTCACCATAACTGCTACACTTTTATTGCCTTTTCAGAAGAACTCCCTGTTCATTTTGTGCTTAACAAACAGCCAAGCAGTTCTTGCCTCAAGCAAATGGCCTCATTATCTGCTATAAGCAAAGAACAGACACTTAATGAAGCTGTAAACATTCATCACTGTTTCCACAGGAGTCTTAGAAGTTTGTTCCAAGTGTACTTGTTGGGGGTTGGGGGCGGTGAGGTGGGCGGTAGTGGAAAGAGCAGTGTACTCAGGAGGCCAGTGTAAATGGTGACCCATTTACGTAACCACCAAAAGTTAAAATTATCCCTCAGGAGTTGATTTGTAGCATTTGCATTTGGCTGCTAAAATCCCAGAATTATAGAATAGTTACAGCACAGAAGGAGGCCATTTGTACTGTATCTGGTCCCTGCAGGAGTAATTTACCAGTAGACACTTGGTGATACAGAACTTGAATACTGCTGAAAACAGGGACATGTGGCCAAAGCTTTTTGTCTTGCGCTCATCCGGACAAATGCAAGAATGCCAAATTTCAAACAATCACACCAATTTATATGACAGGAGAAAAGGGTGCTGATTGGTTGGCCCTTGAGTGCCTGAGGCGTTGTCATGGAGAAAACAACAGGGAAATATAGGCTCCCCAAGCTCTTGAGTAATTCAAAAAAATGCATCGGGCTTGGACATATTTCTTTTGTTTGGAGAGAATGAGTCCCTGCGTATGAAAATATATCACCTCTAGCAAGCATAAATGAGCCACATTAAAAGTGCAACTGATTATCTTAAACTGGTTGTTAGTGTAGCTATCAGCACACTCAGGATTATTCAGCAAGTGCTGCCCAATCGCAGAATCACATCTAACAGTAGATGTTTTGTTTTGGGTTTTGCAAATGCGGGCTGGTTGTGTGCAGTCTGTACTCTACCTCTTACAAACAACCAAAGGAACATGCTGTTTGATTCGATCGTCCAATTGTTGGGACGCTCAGCGTACATACCTGGCATCGTACCCGCATTGAAATTTATATACGACGTTACTCAGTTGTGTGGTGGACGGAACATCTTCTTGAACTGACAGCAGCATCCTACTAGTGAAAAATACCACACAGGTAGCCACTGCATAGTAACAGCGTCAAATGGCTCGCTTAACCCGTTGTTCAGATTTTTGCGACATTTTGCCTTTCCAGGGTAAATTGAGGTAGACCAGGCACTTATTAGTTCCAAAAGCAATGGCCTTCAGCCCATTTTCACAATACACTGTGAGCAATGAACAGCAGGACCTAAGTTCAATGTCTCGTCTGAAAGACAGCACCTCTGGCAGCGCAGTACTCCCCCAGTACTGGAGCATCAGCCTAGATTGTTGCGCTCAAGTCTCAGAGTGGGGCTTGAACTCAGCAACATTCTGACTCAGGTGAGAGTGCTACCAACTCAGCTGTAGCTAAGACAATTTGACCAACTTTATCCATATGCCCGGTTAGGGTGGAAAAATTTCACCCCAACCCTCCCACTCCTGACGGTTACTGGAAGGTAAGTGGAAGTCGTGTGAGGACAAGGGCAGTCCGGCTGCGGTGACCGTTGAAATTGAACAGCATGGTGACACCCCCACATGAGTAATCGCAGCTCGAGTGAAGTACATGCCCCCCTCCCTGTGAACCAACTCAGCACGATGTCAATGGCTTCCGGACTGGGAGAAGAGGAGAAAAAAATAATGGCAAGGAAATAGAAAATGGATTTTAAAACATCCCAGTTCAAGAGTGATCAATAGAATTGACAGAAACATGAGGAGAGTAAGAAGAAAGCACTCATCCAGTCTATTAAGCTCATGTGTCCTTATATTCTTCTGTGGCAGTCCAATATTTTCTTAAGTTGTTTCCATCCCTGTTATTGGAAGCTCATCAAATTCTGCTAATCCAGCATTTCCTACCAAAACGAGCGTGGAGAGTGTTTCCTAACGCCACACCACCGCACAATCAATTTGTCCGATCAATAGTTCTCAATTACCTTCTGCTCAGTGTGAAATGGAGAAATGCAAGGGAGCAAAAGACAATCTTGTTTTCAATGGCTCGCTGCTGTATTTTAATATATATATATATGCCGGTCTGATCGGAAATGAGCGTCTCCCAGCCGTTATTTGGGCGGCATGTCGAGGATGTGCCCATTGCTTGAACACACTGGACACGGCCACCACGAGAGGAGATAGAGTTCTCAGTTCTGTTGAAGGGTCATGTTGGACTCGAAACGTCAACTCTTTTCTTCTCCACCGATGCTGCCAGACCTGCTGAGTTTTTCCAGATAATTCTGTTTTTGTTTTGGATTTCCAGCATCCACAGTAACTTTTTGTTTTTTTTCTCCACACAGATGTACGGTAGCATTCAAATCATCCGACCTCATTTCTGGCTGGCTCCAGTTTTGAATTAAGAGCCCAGCTCAAAATGACGATGCTGATTCCTGCTCAAATTCAGTTTTAATTCCTTTTTTAACAGGAGGGAATTGGACAACAATACAGTTCATAACGAGTGACTCCAAAACAGATGAACAGCCTTTAGCGATCACATTTCTTTTACAGTGAAGTATAGAAATGCGAGGCCGTGCTGATTTGCTCGAATTGTCAACTCTGACGGTAAAAGTGAAAGACATATCTTTCATACTTTGTATGTGTTCCATCATCTTTTGCTTTCTAATTTTCCCCTTCCCTCAAAAAGGCCTCAATCTGATACATGTTGCCACAGTAATCTGTTTCCCATCACTCATAGGTGAGTTTAGTTTTTTTTTTACATTATTTTTTTCATGGGGTGTGAGCATCGCTGGCTGGGCCAGCATTTGTTGCCCATCCCCAATTGCCCTTGAGAAGGTGGTGGGGAGCCACCTTCTTGAACCGCTGCTGTCTAATAGGCTAACGGTCAGAGTTGGCAGCCCTCAACCATAGAGATGCTTGTGCATTCTGTCCTCACTTCATGTCCACAAAGATTTCAGCAGGAGTGGCTGGACAGTGATCAGGAGTGGAAACCTGGCTTCATCACTCCATAGCCAATCACGGCACTTCTGCTGCCATCCCAATTGCAGTCAACATTAACAGCATAGAGCCAGGGACTTTCCATGTTGGCGTTGCTCAGTTACCCATTGCATAAAATGCCTGGGTTATCAGGCTAGCAGGGGAGGCAGTGTCACAATGGTATTGTCACTGGACTAGTAATCCAGAGGTCCAAGGTAATGCTCTGGGGGCCTGGGTTTGAATCCAATCATGGCAGATAGTGGAATTTGAATGCAGTAAAAACCTAGAATTAAAAGTCTAATGATGACCATGAAACCATTGTCAATTGCTGTAAAAACCTAGCCGGTTCACTAATGTCCTTCCTCTTTAGGGAAAGGAAATCTACTATCCTTACCTGGTCTGGCCTACTTGTGACTCCAGACCCACAGCAATGTGTGGTTGACTCTTAAGTGCCAGGAACCTACACCAAATGGACTGCAAATGGACTCCGGCCACTCTTTCTCTCCACAGGTGTGTTGGCTGATGCACTGGGCAGGATTTTTGTTTTGACGTTAGGGCCCTGACGTCAGGGCCACTGCTGGGTCCCAACCCCACATCGCATTGGCCCCCGAGGCCTGATGGGCTTTTTGAACGGCTGGCCAATCAGTGGCCGCCGTGCATGCTCGCCACCCCGATTAAGAACAGCGGGCGGGCTCCCAAGGCTGCAGGGCCGATAGGAGGCCGTCCGGCCCTGGGAGATCGGCAGCTGCCACATCGTCTGAGGAAGGGGGCTGCTGAAGTGAGAGACAGACGGCGCCTCAGGATGACGGTGCGCTTTGAAGATTTTATTTTTAATAAAGCTGAAATTGATACTGGTCAGAACTGCCAGACCGCTCTATTACGCTGGTGGGGGGGGACTCTGTCACATGAGCAGGGACATGTTATTAACGAAAA
Organism: Cetorhinus maximus; assembly: GCF_964194155.1. Classification (NCBI taxonomy): domain Eukaryota; kingdom Metazoa; phylum Chordata; class Chondrichthyes; order Lamniformes; family Cetorhinidae; genus Cetorhinus; species Cetorhinus maximus. Next base: position 10,807,448 of record NC_135887.1, read on the forward strand.
GTTAAAAAATTTTATTTTATTTTTAATCGCTGTTGGAAACCTCATCCCGCCCGTGGATGGGATTTCCTAAAAAAGTGCAACGGCCGCTTGGCCTTTTCGCCTGCCCCGCCATCCGTAAGGTTGGACCGGCAACGAAAAATTAACATTTAATTGGGACTTTAATGGCCTTAATAGGCCTTTTAATTGTCGGCGGGCGCGCTGCCAACTCCCGCGCGCCACCCGCCAACCAAAATATTGCGCGGGTACCTGATAACAGCGGGACGCTCGCCCGACGAGGTAAAAATTCTGGCCCAGGCTTCTGTCTGAAAGGCAAGGGCACTATCACTGAGCCATGGGTGACTCTGGGTGGAACAAAGGAACATGTAGGGATCTGAGTCACCTACATCTGACGTGGCATTGAGTCAAGAGTGGCACTAGGTGCCCTCTGGTCAAACACTACTGTTTCCACATGAAAGCAACGTCCTTTAAAGCCTCGGAAACCAGGCCTCGATAGCTGGAGGGCGTTGTTACAGTTGGTGACGTTGACGATTTCAGGTTTTCTGCTATATTTTGCACTTCTTAAATTGCAGCTTTTTGGCAATAGAAACATAGTGCAGGTCAAACGAAGCCGCTCCAGAGAGCTACATTAGCTTGACAGAGGTTCCAGGGAGAACTATTTGCAAGATATCACTTCAAAGCCTGAAACAGGGAGTTGCTGTTTATGTGTCAATTCATTCCAGTTAAAGGGGTGAAGTTCAAAAGACACCAGGGAAACCTATGGGTGGGGCATACAATTTATTTATCTTATTCTAAATCGACCTGTTCTCATTGGAAGAGCTCCTAACTCCACCTTATGTGAACTAGATGAAGAGGTCACTCAGTAGAGCGCATACCTCCACCACGCTGTGTTAACTCAACGTTATTATCATTACACAGCTCTTCCTTGAGGCTTTTCTACGCCTCACCGAGGTTCTGTAACTACAAAAGTTGAAAAAGGAAACCCTGGCTTGTCTCCCACATTCTACCCTTCGCAAACATGAGGCCATCAAAAGCTCTGATTCCCATGTCTTAACTCACAGCAAGTCCCATTCCCCTATCACCCCTGTACTCACTGATCTACACTGGCTTCCAGCCAAGCAACCTCTGGATTTTAAAATTCTCATCCTTGTTGTCAAATCCCGCCAAGGCCTCACGCCTCCCCATCTCCGTCATCGCCTCCAGCCCCACAGTCGTCCAAAATGTCTGCACTCCTGTAATTCTAGCCTCCTGTGCATCCCCAATTTTAATTCCTCCACCATCGGTGGCCAGGCCTTCAGCTGCCTAGGCCCCAAGCTCAGGAATTCCCTCCCCGCACCTCTTTGCCTCTCTACCCCGCTTTCCTCATTTAAGAGATTCCCTAAAGCCTGCCTCTTTGGCCAAGCTTTTGGTCGTCTGACCTACTATCTCCTTGTGTGACTCGGTGTCATTCTTTTCTTTAAAATGCACCTGTGAAGTGCCTTCGGAGAGTTCATTGCATTAATGGTGCTATATAAATATAAGTTGTTGTTGTTGTTGTTGTTGTTGTTGCTCAGGGAAGCATAAAAGATCCCATGGCACTATATGCACGGGTGCAGAGAGTTATCTTACTGCCCCAGCCAACATTTATCCCTCAACCAAGGTTACCAAAAACAGATTATCTGGTCATTTATTTGTTACTGATAGAAGCTGGTTATGTGTAAATTTTGAGCACATAGCAACAATTACTATACTTCAAAAAGTACCTTCAAAAAGGTACAAAGTGCATTCTGGGGATGTGGCAAAGTTCAACATAAGCACAAGCTCTTCCTTACGAAATGTTTTTATTGAAAACAGACCTATGCTGCATATCCACACAACAGTGGAAAATCATATCTAAAAGCATACTGAAGTCATCATGTAGTTAACTACATGGTGGAAAGACACTTAAATCAAATACTTTAAATGGACCAATAAGAAATGTGGTCCATTTGCAATCTCTAACATGTTTTGTAAAGCAAGTACAGCTTCTAATAAGCACATATGTTGGTTATTCAGTTGGCAGGACAGCAAAACTCAAAACAAATCATGCACTTTGTCCAAATGGGTCACAGCTTGTATTAGACTCCAGTCATTGTCTTTCAGGATATCTGAGCAGCAAATTAAGTTTATAACAGAAAAGAATTTGAAGATAGCTGAGCTGAAAGCTTTAAGGAAGAAACCCAGCGATTGAAGGAAGGAGTATGCTATATACACAAAGTTAAGAGATTTGAATAGAGACAAAGTAATTGTCAACTGAGATGGATGGAAAAAAATTGTAATTTACCACAAAACTCAAGGCTGATGTTTGGTGTCACTGTTTCATACTGGCCTCATATGCATTATTAAAGAATATCAGAAAGTGTAACAAGTATATCTTACTCATGTTACAGGTGAATATGATGCAGCATGTGGAACCATTTGCACACGTGAAATGTAATACCTCGACATTAATACACATCCTGTCAACCTTACTTCCCAACACAGTTATCTTAGCTCACCCAAGTCTCTATCACTAAACCCTCCAAATTCAAGTTAAGGAAAAAGTTTGCAACAAGCGATTTTCGCCAGAAGAACCGTTAAATGAGCCAATTTGACATTAGAATGCTTAAGCTTAGGTGCACTTATAAGCGTAATACAAAATAAAGGACTTGCATTTATACAACACCAGGACATTCCAAAGTGTTTTACAGCCTATGAAGTACTTTTTTGAAATGTAGAAAATGCAACAGCCAATTTGTGCACAGTGAGATCCCACGAAAAAAAAACCAATTCAATAATAACCAGATAATCTGATTTTAAGTGTTGGTTGAAGGTTAAATGTTAGCCTGGACAAAGGGGAGAGCTCCCTTGTTCTTCTTGCAATGGTACCAAGGGACCTTTTACATCCACCTGAGTATTGCACTGGGGTGTCAGCCTAGACTTTGGTGTTTAAGTTCCACAACCTTCAGATTCAGAGACCAACTGAGCCACAGTGGACATTGTAAGCAGCAAATCCATGTTCGGCCAAAGAGTAACTCTCCTTCACACGTCTTGTTGGGACATTCTGAAAAGAGTCAGCTCCAGCAACACTCTGCCCATTTACTTTCCTGTGGGTGGTCAGTGTTACATTGTTTTGCGCCTTGTGTGTGTGCACAGCATGTTGCCTCGACCTGCTGAGAATGTTGTTATACTTTACCTACCAGAGACCCATACAACAAATGAGCATAGCGGGAGCCCATCCTGAGAGGGCTGAGGTGGCAGGCCAGGTGCTGGCCTCAGGGTTAAGGGGTAAATCCAGGAAATAAACAACAAACTCAAAACTGACCCCCTCCAATAATAGGAGCAGCTGTTAACTGTTCACACCTCTTGTCATACCTGAAAACCACAGGAAATGAACAATGAAACCTACACCCAAGGTGTGTTGATTCATGAATGGGACAATCACTGGTCCTTTCTCTCCATGAGTCCAGCTGGTTTAACCTCCGAACTCCCACATGCCTCAAGTCCAAGATAGGAATGTAAATTCTGCAGGGATGGGGTGGGGAGACCTTTCCCACCCCCAAAAACTGGCAGCTGCGATAAGTTTCATTGCACAGCAGTGAGATTTCTAAAGGACCGTACCAGACACGAGTCGTAGGGATTGCGTTCTGTACAATTGTTTCTATGAATCGCGAGCACAGGGACAGCCACCTTCCATATTCTTGCACTAAGGAAATGTGGAAACAAAATCACCACATGTGTGGGGATATCCAAGAAAGTGAAAGCGCTGGTAAAAAAACCTTTCATCGTTTAAAGCTCATTTTCATTTATTACCATCGCAATGTAACCTGACAAACACTTACCCCTCCAACAACACCAGCAATATAGATTATCTGGCCATTTATCTCATTGTTGCTCACAGACCATTGCTGCACCCAAATTCATGTATGTTCCCCTAAAGTGACTACAATTTAAAAGTGCTTAATTGGGTGTGAAGTGTGCCTTAGGATGCCCTGAGATCCTGGAAAGCGCTTTACAAATGCAAGTCTTCTCTTTATTTCTTCATATGGAATAGATTCTCTGCAAGGAGGGATTAAAAAAGGATCGAGCACAGGAATGACGCAAAATAAAGGGGGTGATTTTGTATTCAATTGTTTCGGGGTACAGGTGCCACGGATTTTACCTGCAGCTCTTGGCGCACATATCAGCAGTGACCATGGACAACTGCCTTCACTACAGAAGAGTCAGAAAATTGGCCAAGCAGGCCTTTTGTGGTCAGTTTTTTTCTGCTAGTCATTTCCCTTAGGCTGCATTTTGTGTGCTGGAGTGAGTGCATATATTTCCTGTTGTGGCCTCTGTAAGGGCCAAAATACATACTAAATCTGACACAATTTCCCAGTTTTCTCATTCATATATTAAATGTTACATATCAAAATTGAAAATTGAAGTTAAGGTCATTACTAAGTTATACGAGGATGTGAAAATGGTAGGCAGGAAAAAGCCCCACACTCAGGGTTCCTGGAGGACTGTGACTAGACATTATGCACAGTCACTGCTGGAATAATAGCCTTTTGGAGGTGCAGTCAGCGGAACGATCTTCCACAGGGTCACTATCTGAAGGAAGCATCCAACTAGCTTCAGTGTATCTCAAGATTCTCAACAACCTGCTGTGTATTGTAGCGGGTTGACTGTGAGGTGCTCTGATTCATAGAACTCCTCCGAGCTGTGCAACGAGGCATGTCAACAGACTGGGAACAGAAACATATTCAACAAACTTACTGTACTGCAAGATACGCACACCAGGAGTCTCCGTGCCTCCTCATGCTGTCGTCAAGGTGGCTGCATTGGGGAAGAGACCCTCGCCCACCTCCTTCTGGGAAAAAGGTCTGGGGAAAGAGATGCAGTGGCTTTGTCAAGGGCACTGTCCTCTACAGACTGTTCCCAGGGACACACATCAAGACAAGCTTCAACTGTATCCCCTAAAAGCACTGTGGGTGTACCTACACCACAGGGGCTTCAGCGGTTCGAGAAGGCAGCTCAGCACCACCTTCTCAAGGGCAATAAATGCTGGCCTAGCCAGTGGCACCCGCATCCCATAAATGAATAAAGAAATACTGCTGCTGGAGGACCAAGAACTTGGTGAAAGACACTCTTTGGTCGGTCCAAAGCTTATTGGTCATCCAGTCCACAACCCTGAGTTTTGCAGACTGACCCCTTCCAAGGCCCAGGGCACAATTTACAGCCCCTTTGTGACAGGGGTGGGGAAGGCACGGCATAAAATGCAGCAAGCCATTCGAAGGTCCATTGACCTCAGCTGGACTGTAAAATCCCACCAGCGCAAAATTCTGCTGAGGGATGCACTAATTCTTGGAGCAGTCTCCACAAAGGCTTACAGGGGAAAAGCCACTGTTTAAGGCCTTTCCACCATAGTATTTTCTTTATTCGTTCATGGGATGTGGGCTTCGCTGGCTAGACCAGCATTTATTGCCCATCCTGAATTGCCCTTGTTCAGGGGGCATTTAAGAGTCAACCACATTTTGCTGTGGGTCTGGAGTCACATTTGGCCAGAGCAGGTAACAACAGCAGATTTCCTTCCCTAAAGGGCATTAGTGAACCAGATGGGTTTTTACAACAATTAAGCTGCCTTTTTTATGGCGAATGGTTTAGTTCATGATTTTTATTGAATTCAAACTTCACCATCATGCTGTGGTGGGATTAAAACCCAGGTCCCCAGAGCATTACCTCAGCCTCTAGAATATGAGTCCAGCCACAATACCACTACGCCACCACCTCCCTGTATACCAAGGACTGGAACCTATGGAAACTTCTCGGGCTGTATGCGCCAGAGAACGTTTGACATAGAATATACATGTATGTACATGAGTGTCATATACTGTATGGAAAGAAATTGGACTGTATTGTACTTTGTCAATTTTGAACTGTTATATAACGGGCTCTTACAAATTTTATGATTAAAGAATATTTTTTGAAAAATAACCACGTACCGTATTGCAAGGTGGTTGTGTCGTTATGGAAATACTGGCAGCCACATTGCAAAATAGCTAAAACATGGTCGATGCCTCTAACACTTGAACACTCCCTGTTTACTGACAGATTAGGGTGCATTGTTGTTGGGGATCACTCATGACCACTGCATTTCTACCTTCATACTTTCCAGATGGTGTGAAGGATGATCTTAGGCCTTTGGCAAAGTGGAGGATTCTGATTGTGGATTGATGTCCACCAGCTGTCCTGACTATGGCCTGTCCCCCATCATGGTGAACACCCTGCATTTGTGATAACTCCTTTCCCTTCCTCCTCCTTCTCCTCCTTAGTCAGGACAATCAAGTTCTCTTCCAAGAATGCAGTCACTGAGTGGGATATGGAAGATAGATATGAGGGATTGATTTATGAATAGACAGCCTTGGATTGTGCTTTCTCTGAGGAGGCCTTGTTCAATAAAGCTGTTTAAAATATTTAACCTTGCTCAGCATCCTAGAAGGCAGATAAGAAAATACGATGAACAGCACTGGCATTTCATTGTGCTTTGCAATGCCTTACATCTAGGCATGATGCGTTTTTAGTCTTTTCCTACAGTCAACGATTGGGTAGAATTTAGGAAAACATTGCGGAATAAACTTATCACTGTGCCTGGTGAATTTGAGCAACAAATCCTGAAACCTGGGGAGATAGGTTAAAGTGACTGAGGTGCATGTCCTGATGATGAGCAATGTCACAATGGCTTAGTGCATTTACACAGAGAGTAGCTGACCCTTTCAGACCAGGAGGTCTCCCCACTTCCACATTTGACCTGGGCTGAGTTGGTTTATCCTGGGCAGGGAGTGATAAACCAGGCTCAGTGCTCGAATTGGGGCAGGTCCAAAACCTGGCCAAGATTGCTGCGTCTGATTGGCATTCGGATATACCTGCGTGCTTTCACATCTGGTGAACAGAATTGGGTTTGGCTCTGTTGCCACCTTGTGGTCAAATCTGATGTCCTTCCATCTGCGAATGATCACAGAATTATTCTGAAGAAGGGTCATACAGACTCGCAACATTGGGCAGAATTTTCTGCCTACCGGGTGGGCGGGCCTGACCCAATCTCCGGTGGGCGGGGAGCCGATCCCCGCTGCCATTTTAAGTAGGTGGGCCAATTAAGGCCCGCCCAGTGTGACACCCAGCTGGAAGCGCTATGTACTTCCTGTGCAGGCTGGGGGGGGGGGGGGGGGCGGTTCCCCAAATGCGAAAGAGCGCATATCTCCCTGAGGCTAAGTGCTGCCTCAGGGAGATCGCTTACACTTGTACAAACATTAAAAATAGAAAAAGAAAAAAATCCTTAACATGTCCCCCTCATGTGACAATGTCACACGAGATGGGACATGTTCATAAATTTCACTCAAACTTTATTAAAGTTTTTAAATCCCTACATGAAACCACATCCCACCGGTGGATGAGGTTTCATGTTTTTTCTATTCCCGCCGGGGCTCCTGGCCTGCCCGCCAGCCTTAAGGTTGGACGGGCAGGTCCTTTAATTGTTTTAATGATCCTGTCGATGGCCTCAATTGGTCATTGACGGGTCGGTGGGCGCACAGCTGATTTTGCTGTGCCCCCGCCTTCCTGAAGATTTAAATGGGGCGGGATGACATCGGGGATTCCCCCCAACATCATCCCGCATCATTTTACGCATCGGCGAGCGGGCCCCGCCCCCTGCTCGCCGACGGCAAAATTCAGCCCATTAACTCTGTTTCTCTCTCCACAGATGCTGTCAGACCTGCTGAGTTTTTCCAGCATTTTCTGTTTTTGTCACAGAACTGTTACAGGGCAGAAGGGGGCCATTCGGCCCATCATGTCTGCACCAGCTCTCCAAATGAGCATTTCACTGAGTGCCATTCTCCTGCCTTCTCTCCATAACCCTGCACTTTGTTCCTTTTCAAATAACGTTCTAATTCCCTTTTGAATGCCTCGTTTGAACCCACCGCCATCACTCTCAAGCAGTGCATTCCAGAACACTCGCTGCATTAAAAGGGTTTTTCTCATATCACCTTCGCCTCTTTTGCCAATTACTTTAATTCTGTGCTCTTGTGCTCTCGATCCTTTCACGAGTACCTCTATCAGGTCTCCTCTCAGCCTTCTCTTCTCTAAAGAAAACAGTCCTAACTGCTCCAATGCAGCCTCAGAACTTTGGTGAGGTCAGATGAGATCATCTGCTGGACTCCTGTTGATGGCCAAACAATCCGATTCTGGAACGAGTGCCATACCACAAAGTTGTCCCTTGCGGGTGGTGTGGGATGGTCTCCGCTGACGCCTTGTTTGCAAAACTGATATCTGCTTTGGAGCTTCTACTGGTGGTCAACTATCCAGTTAGCATTCAGCTTCAAGGGTCACACATGGAGGTTAGTGATTTATTAGACATTGGTACCTGCTCTGCAACTCAGCAAACAGTCAGAGGCCCTGATAATTATGTGAAGATGGGGAGGGGGGTGCGGAGGAGTGTAGCAGAGTGGGTTAAAGCTAGCACGTTGGGGGCTGCCGAAATCCTGCCGTATTTAATGACAGCATTGCATTGTGGGTATTCTTCCCACTTCCGGCAATGCAGCCAGCCGGGTGACAGCTTTGCCGACTGCCAGGCAGTGTTTCATTGTGTGTTTGGGGTTTCTCCACTTTACCTCAAGTAAGCTACTTAAGACGATCATTTGTAAAAACCATGGTCATTCATTTACAGCTCTACGTACATCTTAGGAACTCTGCACAAGGTTGGACTTCTCCTCCCTCCATGTGACATTGCAACATAGTTAGATCAGCATCAGGTGCTCCTGATGTTAACCCTTTGCTCCTCCGGTAAGAGAATTAATGGCAAGAGAACAGGGCTCAGGAACTGACAGGACAGGACATCATAGGGTGGAGGGAGCGAGAGATCAGGCAACAGGGGCACGTGGTGACTTGAGGACATGTTAGCCATTTTAAGGTTTATCAACCCTTTCCCGCCCGTTGTGGGGAACTTAACGTCATGGTCAATGTCTTCAGGAGAGGGAGAATGAGGAGAGAAGAAAAAACGAGGTAAAAAGGGGAAATACAATTTATAAAACAAAAACAAGCTGCCTTAACCCGCTGGCTGGCTCCCAGTTTCCCAAGGGATGCAGCTGTATCCGTACATGGCTCCCTTAAGCAATTAACATTCTCAAGTGTCTTCCTAAAATGTGTGACAGTTCATTTTTAGGAATTAAATTAAAAACAAGCAAAAATAAAGATCACAGGTCAAGTGGATTAGTAGCTATCTGCTCCTTCTTTGACTTGAGGGGTTAATACCTTCCAGGCTTGCAGGTGCAGAGAGAAAATGGAATACCCACAGCTGTCTTTGTTCTTGTTTCAGAAAGGTTGCTGTAGAATCTCATCAGTGTCCCTGCTTCGAGAGTTCAGTAGGTGAATGCATCACATGGTGAGTTTCTGAGCTGCGATGAAACAGGAAGGCCTCGGAATCGATCCATGATCTGTGACACAATTGCTAATCTCAAGGGTTCGATTATAGCTGGCCTTCAGTGAACGAGTGCAAGGGAAGAGAAAACAGTTCTGGGCCCCATTTCTTGATTGCGATTCGATGGCCCGTGTTTGGAACGCCTCTGGGTGTAGGTGGAGCTGGGACATTGAATGAGGAAGGGCTGAGCCTCAGCAACGATAGCCTCCATGGCTGCCAGCCAGCTAGCCAGCTGCTGCCCCATCCCTGGGCCAGTGGTTTTGTCTGTGTAGGGCACAGTTGCAAGTGTTAGCACAGTGCCGGGAACCCCTTGTCTAAAATGTCTGAAAAATGGGCCTCGGAATTTCCCCAATCCCAATCTCAAAACCGGGTCCTCAGTTTTCTATTCTTACCTGCCGGCCAGGCAGTCAATCTGGCTAGCTGCCGGGGAGGTGGTATTTAAATGAGAGTCTGCCCTGGCATGCTGACAGAATGGGCAGAGACATGGCAGATGAAATTTAATGCAGAGAAGTGCAAGGTGGCGCATATCGATTGGATGAACTAGGGGAGGCAATATCAACTAAAGGGTACAATTCTAAAGGAGCGCAAGAATTGAGAAACCTGGGGGTATATGCACAAATTGTTGAAGGTGGCAGGGCATGTTAAAAGTGTGGTTTAAAAAGCATACAGAATCCAGGGCTTTATAAATTGAGGCAAAGGAAGTAACGATGAACATTTGTAAAACACTCATTCAGCCTCAACTGGAGTATTAAAAATATAAATGTATTATAAACTGAGGCTTATGAGAATGGTTCCAGGGATGAGACACTTCAGTTATGAGGAAAGATTGGAGAAGTTGGGACTGTTTTCCTTGGAGAGGAGAAGTCTGAGTGGAGACTTGATAGAAGTTTTCAAAGTTCATGAGGGGTCTGGACAGGGTAGATAGGGAGAAACTGTTCCCGCTCGTAAACGGATCGAGAACCAGAGGGCACAGTTTTAAAGTGTTTTGCAAAAGAGGCAAATGCGAGGTGAGAAAAACCGTTTTCACACAGCGAGTAGTTAGGGTTTGGAATGCACTGCCTGGAAGTGTGGTGGAGGCAGGTTCAATTGAGGCATTCAAGAGGGCATTGGATGATTATCTAAATAGAAACAAAGTGCAGGGTTACGGGGAAAAGGCAGGAGATTGGCACTAAGTTAAAATGCTCAGAGAGCTGGTGCAGACACAATGGGCTGAATGGCCTCCTTCTACACCGTAACAATTCTGTGATTCTGTGATTGTGATTCAGGGCACTGCACTGTTAGGCAGGATACGAATGCAGTGAAGAAGGTGCGGAAAAGATTTATGAGATTTATTTATGATGCATGGTTCCAGGGATGAACAGTCATGAGAATAGATTGGAGAAGCTGGGTTGTTCTCCTTAGAGAAGAGGAGCTTTGGAGGAAATTTGACAGAGGTGTTCAAAATCATGAGGGCCTAGACAGAGTAGATAGACAGAAACTGTTTCCATTGGCGAAAATGTCTAGAACCAGCAAACACAGATTTAAAACGATTGGCAAAAGAATCAAAGGTGACATGAAAAAAAATGTTTCTACACAGCGAGTGATTAAGATTTGGAATGCACTGCCTGAGAGTGTGGTGGTGGCAGGGTCAATTGTGGTTTTCAAAAGGGAATTAGAAAAGCACCTGAAAGGAAAACATTGCAGGGCTACGAGGAAATAAGGGCAGAAGAGTGTGACTAGCTGGATTGCTTTTGCAGAGAGCCAACACAGGTTCAATGGGCCAAATTCCTTCTGTACTGTAACCATTCTGTGACTTGCCACATCTTCGGCCTTGCCGGGTTCATCGCTTGCTGCCAGGCTCTCTGCATATTTCCCACTCTTCCGTTAAGATCGAGGATGTAGCGTCAGTCGCTGAAGGTAAGCACGCAGGTGCAGCAGGCGGTAAAGAAGGCAAATGGTATGTTGGCCTTCATAGCCAGAGGATACGAGTACAGGAACAGGGATGTCTTGCTGCAATTATACAGGGCCTTGGTGAGACCACACCTGGAATATTGTGTGCAGTTTTGGTCTCCTTATCTGAGGAAGGATGTTCCTGCTATAGAGGGAGTGCAGCGAAGGTTTACCAGACCGATTCCTGGGATGGCGGGACTGACATATGAGGAGAGATTGAGTCGGTTAGGATTATATTCGCTGGAGTTCAGAAGCATGAGGGGGGATCTCATAGAAACCTATAAAATTCTAACAGGACTAGACAGGGTCGATGCAGGAAGGATGTTCCTGATGGTGGGGGAGTCTAGAACCAGGGGTCACAGTCTGCGAGGATATGGGGTAGACCATTTAGGACTCAGATGAGGAGAAATTTCTTCACCCAGAGAATGGTGAGTATATGTGAATTCGCTACCACAGAAAGTAGTTGAGGCCAAAACATTGTATGTTTTCAAGAAAGAGTTAGATATAGCTCTTGGGGCGAAAGGGATCAAAGGATATGAGGAGAAAGCGGGAGCAGGCTATTGAGTTGAATGATCAGCCATGATCATAATGAATGGCAGAGCAGGCTCGAAGGGCCGAATGGCCTACTCCTGCTCCTAGTTTCTATGTTTCTATGTCACCTACCCAAAGGGAAAAAATATGGAGAACATATGTTTTTGTCAGCATATGAAATAGGAGCAAAAGTAGGCCATTTTGCCCCTCAATCCTGCTCCACCATTCAATAAGATCATGGTTAATCTGTTTATGTTTCGAATTCCGCATTCCCATCCACCACTGATAGCCTTTGATTCCCTTGCCTAAGAAGAATCTATCTACCTCTGCCTTAAAAATATTCAATGACACCACCTCCACCACCTTCTGAGGCAGAGATTTCCAAAGTCGCACAGCCCTCTGAGAGAAAAGATTTCTCCTCATCTCTGTCCTAAAAGAGCAACCTCTAATTTTAAAACAGTGCCCCTAGTTCTGGACTCATCTACAAGAGGAAACATCCTTGTCAATACTGTTCAGGATCTTGTATACTTCAATCAAGTCACCTCCTCACTTTTCTAAACTCCAGTGGAAACAAGCCCAGTCTGTCCAACCTCTCCTCATAAGACAACCCACTCGTTCCAGGTATCAATCGAGTAAACCTCCTCTGAACCACCTCCAATGCATTTACATCCTTCCTTAAATAAGGAGACCAAAACTGCACACAGAATTCGAGATGCGGTCTCACCAATGCCCTGCTTAACTGAAGCATAACATTGTTACATTTATGTTCAATTCCTCTCATAATAAAGGATAACATTCCATTAGCCTTCTTAATTACTTGCTGTACCTGCACACTAACATTTTGTGATTCAGGCATGAGAACACCCAGATCCCTCTGCACTTTGGAATTCCATGGTCATTCTTCATTTAAGTATTACTCTGCTTTTTCTATTCTTCCTGCCAAAGGGAACAACTTCACATTTTCCCACATTACACTCCATCTGTCAGATTTTTGCCCACTCATTCAAATTATCTATATCTGTCTGCAAACTTTTATGTCTTCTTCACAACATACTTTCCTACCTATCTTTGTGTCATCTGCAAATTTAGCTACCATGCCATCGCTCCTCTCTTCTAAGCCATCGATGTAAATTGTAAAGTTGAGGCCCCAGCACAGACCCTTGTGGAACTCCACTCGTCACATCCTGCTAATTAGACAATGATCCATTTATGCATACTCTCTGTTTTCTGCCAGCCAGCCAATCCTCTATCCATGCTAATATGTCACCCCCTATGCCATGAGCTTTTATTTTCTGCAATAACCTTTGACGTGGCACCTTATCAAATGCCTTCTGGAAATCCAAGTACAGTATATCTACGGGCTCCCCTCTACTCCTTCAAAGAACTCTAATTCCCTTTCACAAAACCATGCGACTCTTCCCAATTACCTTGTATTATTCCAAGTTCCCAGCTATAACCTCTTTTAGGATCGGTTCTAACACCTTCCCCACAACAGACGTCATGACAACTGGCCTATAGTTCCCTGTTTTCTGCCTCCCTCCCTTCTTGAATAGAGGGGTTATGTTTGCAACTTTCCAGTCTGATGGAACCTTTCCAGAATTTAGGGAATTTTGGAAAATTAACATCTATTACCTCACTAGCCACCTCTTTTAAGACCCTAGGGTGAAGTCCATCAGGACCTGGAGACTTGTCAGCCTGCAGCTCCATCGGTTTGCTCAGTACTGCTTCCCTAGTGATTGTAATATCACCGAGTTCCCCTCTCCCTTCCACCTCCTGATTTACAGTTTTTACTGGAATGTTGCATCTTCTTTGGTGAAGTCTGAAGCAAAATACTTGTTCATTTCATCCACCGTTTTCTTATTATCTACGAGTAACTCCCCATTCTCACTCTCTAGAAGACAAACACTCACTTTACTTACTCTTTTCCTTTTTAAATACCTATAGAAACCCTTGTTATCTATTTTTATATTTCTAGCTAGCTTCCTCTCATACTCTAATTTCTTTCTCCTGATTAACCTTTTAGTCATTCTCTGCCATTCTTTATATTCTGACCAATCATCTGATCTTTGTGCAGTTGTATGCTTGTTCCTCAAGCTTGATGCTTTCCCTAACTTCTTCAGTTAACCATGGATGGTGGGTTATCCCTTTAGAATTTTTCTTTATAGTAGGAATATACTTATTCTAAGTATTCTGAAATATCCCCTTAAATGTCTGCCACTGCTTCTCTATTGATCTATCCTCTAGCCTAATATCCCAGTTCACTTCAGCTAGCTCAGCTTTCACGCCCACATAGTTGCTCTTATTTAAATTTAAAATACTAGTCTTAGGCCCACTCTTCTCCCTTAAAAACTGGATGTAAAATTCAATCATATTGTGGTCGCTGCTCCCTAGGGGTGCCTTTACTCTGAGGTCATTAATTAATCTTGTCACATTACACAATACCAAGTTTAATATAACCTGCTCTCTGGTTAGTTCCAGAATGTGCTGCTCTAAGAAACTATCTCAAAAGCATTCTATGAACTCTTCATTCAGGCTACAACTGCCAATCAGATTTTTCCAGTTTATACGTAGATTAAAGTCACCCACAATTATAGCTGTCCCCTTATCACAAGCACTCAATATTTCTTCCAGTATACTTTGTCCTACATTGTGGTTACTGTTAAGGGGCCTGTAGACCAATAGTGACTTCTTTCCCCTACTATTCCTCATCTCCACCAAAACCAATTCTACATGCTGATCTCCTAAACCAAGGTCATCGCTAACTATTGCCTTCCTTGATTAACTGTTCTACCGCTCCACCTTTACCTAGTTTCCTAATCTTCTGGAATGTCATATATCCCTCAACATTTAGGACCCAATCCTTGTCATCCTGCAGCCACGTCTCTGTAATGGCCATCAGATCATATTTACTTCAATGTGCGTTATCAATTTGTTTACTTTGTTACGAATTCTACATGCATTCGGATACAAAGCCTTTAGGTATGTCTTTTTGTTATCTTTGTAACATCTAGTTTTTATTATCTGTGCATTTTTAGGTTTTTTTCTCTCTGCCATTCTGACCCTCATTTCTCATATGACTATTTTCCTCTCTTGCCTTGTCTCTACTCTTTGATATACTGCATCTTTCCACATTTGATCCCTTACCCCCACTATATGGTTTAAAACCCTCTCTACTTCCCTAGTTATACAGTTCGCAGGAATACTGGTTTCAGCATGGGTCCCATTGGTACAGCCCCCATTTTTCCTAGTACTGGTGCCAGTGCCCCACAAACTGGAACCCATTTCTCCCACACCAGTCTTTGAGCCACATGTTCATCTCTCTAATTTTATGTACCCTGTGCCAATTTGTATGCAGCTCAGGTAATAATCCAGAGATTGGAAGAATAAGGTCAGAACTTTGGAGGGAAAGTTGCAGGAGTGGAGGAAAGGCAGGACCACATTGTTATATGTTCCTTTACATCAAAAAGTCTTTTGATCTATAGTGCGATTAAACCTTGACAGGATGTACCCCAGTAGTAATAAAGAGATCTCCAATTCCTTTAGGCTAATAGGGCCAAGATTTGGTTCCATTCAGTATTTAGGAGACCTCTGTGAGTGATCTACTTACTAGAAACCTTTCCAACTGGACAAGTCATGTGTAATAACTCACTGTCTCAGGGGAAACAGCTTGAAATGTTGGCAGCTCGATCTGACTGCTTTCCTATGGCGCTCTTGTTATCAGCTCCCTCCCCTTTCCAGTTCATTAACAGTCGCCCTCAGGAGCTAGTGGAATTGGCACTGGTTGACTTTAGAGCAACAGGAACTTGTCTCCAGAAAACGTTAGTACCTACCCCTGGGAAATATATGGGAGCCATTAGTTAACAGTACAATGTAAAGTCAGGAAATAACCTGGTTGCCATTAAATAAAACATGTGTTGATTATATACAGGCACTTATAACAAAATGTGGTTTTACAATTTTGCAGAGATTAATGGCCCGTGACGTACGAGCACTGAGTACTTTTCGGGATTCTGCAGAAAAGGAAGTGGGATCAGGGAAATTCAAACGGATTTAATTCAATTTACAAGCAAGGCTGATCAAAATTACTGGGAGGAATGAGAGAAACAGCGGGGGTTAGTAGCTATCAGAGTGATCTTTTCAGGCAAATGATGTGTGCCATGGATAGCTAGAGGTTGGAAGACTTCAATGCCACAAAGAATCTGGGCCTCCCCCTGGACTTTAAAAGCAGAAGGTAATGACAGCACTTGAATAGGGAAGGCAAGTACAGCTGCAGGAATTCTATTGTGCAAGCACGTCATTAATCAATTCAATTAATTTGGTAATTGTAGCTTGGTGATAATGTATACAAGCATCCCCATCACCCTCCCCGTAGTGACTGTCCCACCCACAGCCTGCTCAGCACTGTATTAGCTGTTCGCTTTATCAGTTCTCTGCAGCTCCTGTAGGATTGAAATTCCTCTTTGAACAAAAAACAGGAGAGTGCTCATTTTTCTCTGTGACTAATGGGCCACTCATGGAACCGCGAGCTCAAAAGTGGCAAATTTCAAAGCCGTGCGTTGCGGTGATTTGTTACCTGTTTGTTTATAATGGAGAAATACAAGTGTTAGAAAATGGCGCTGGTTCCCACTAAAAGAGGAACTTCAAGTCCTCACTGATAAGAAAAAAAACCAGTGAAACTCAGAAACGAGGGGTACCGGTAAAACTTGTCCGAACTAGTCTTGTATACCTTAAAACGGAACTCCAGTATTACCGGTGCCAGTATCACTGGTTTTTACTGGGGTTTGAACATTTTGAATTGGTTTTCTCTTCTGGAAAAATTAATTCTCCTAAGGGAAAGTCAGCACCAGTCACATGTAACAACTTATTCATGGAGTGGGCATCAGAAAATGCAGTGTGTTCTGGTTCATATCCTGGATACAGTACAGAATATGCTATTAAGTACAAACTGTGCTAACTACAGATTAAACTAAGAGGTTTTATTTTGCAAACAGATAAAACAGACCATTGGGCTGCTGTAATTTGACCTAAAGAACCACATGTAATGCGCAAAGTTCAAATCAGTTCTAACGTTGCTGTGTGTGTTCAGGGCATGGAGGCAGAGTGGGAAGGAATAATCTTTATCTGCAAAATATATTACACTTCTACAATGACACAACCAGATGAGATAATGAAAAGCTGATCCACACAGATCAAAAGAGACCCAACCAGGTTCGGTTCCTGGTCTGGGTCTACTGAAATGCTGTAAAGGCAGTGCTATTAGTCTCAGCTTTCCCCTTCCCCGCTGGATAAATCAGGAAAATAAGGAAAGAGAATCTGTTTCCAGTGGCAGCAGGCTTGGTAACCAGAGGACACAGGTTTAAAGTGATTGGCAAAACAACCTTTTTTTACACAGTGAACTGTTAGAATCTGGAACGCACTGCCTGAATAGTTGCGGAAGCAAATTCAATAGTAATATTCAAAAGGGAATTAGATAAACACTTGAAGGGAAAATATTTACAGGGCTATGGGGAAAGAGCAGGAGAGTGACATTAATTGGATAGCTCTACCAAAGAGACAGCATAGACAAGATGTGCCAAATAGCCTCCTTCCGTGCTGTATCATTCCTGAAGCATTGGTTTACCTGTTGTGCATTTCCATTCCATTTCAGATTTCCAGGATCCTGGGTTTTTTGGATCAATTATGTTTGTTACTTCGAATTATGTTGTGTAAAAGTATGCAAGTATTTTCCCTTCTGCATCTGTTGGTTTCCCTGCAGCACGCATCATCCCTATTTTGAGAGAATGGGCAAGGAGCTTCCTCCTAGTCCTTTGACACTGCTGCTCTATGGTCAACCACCAGGAGGTGCAAGAGAGAAGCCTAGATGTGCAAAGACATTAATACTGCACATTGTTACAAGCAGTAATGAAGTCTCAGAGAAGGATGCGAGAATACAGAAAAGATTCATTTTAGTCATCTATAATTCCATTGCTACCTATTTTGCTAGTTCACCTAAATACCAAAAGTGCACTGTATAAAAAAGAGATTTAGAATGCATACATTTACTGTCTCCTGGTTGCACTGGATTAATCTCCAAAGGAATACATCAGTTTGTACCATCTCATACTGGGGACAGGAATTGGCAAGTCCCTCAACAAGAGCATGACCTTGGATTCAAATTAAATTGTTTATTCTGCCTGCCTTGTTCAAATCCAATTGAATTGGATTACTTATTTTTATAAAATTAAATCAGAAACAATGACAGATCTTTTTGCTCCATCTCCCATTTCAATGGCTTCTTTTTTTTTTGGAAGGCCAGTGGCATCTGCAACAATCCCATATTTATGCCATTTGGCGATCAGCTGACAGGAAGTGTGTTTCACCGAGTGGGGCTGGAACTGCTGACATTTTGTTCCTCCCAAGATGGCGCCCACTGTTGCTGCAATGGTGGAAGTTCAGCCAGCAGCACAGGTATTTACATGGAAGCTGGGACGTGGAGATGGAGGACTCCAGTTGGAGCTCAAACTCCAGCCATCGGAGCTGCTGCTCCTCTCAGGTTTGCTTTTGGCCTTTCTGTGTAAGTATCCCAACCCCCACTCTCGCCAAAAGAGCATTTACCCATCATCTTCAGGGTGTCCTCACGTTCTATGCCAAACCAGTTGGCATTGGATGCAGGAAGTGTATGCACGTTAACTTGCCTTCCATATTGCCCTCTCTCAGTGGAGGAAGCTCCCTTATCTTCATTGTCCCTCCTCAGATACCCCCAAGCGATGGATATTTGACAGCAGAGCAAGGAAATCAAAGTGGTTTTTCTGGTAGCTTTCCTACGGGAATGTTTGCAAGTCCAGGTCAATTTTAAATTTTAGCTGTTCAGACTTTTTTTTCTTGAATCTACCATTTCAAAATTACCCCGCCTCATCCTCCAGAACTGGTATAGAATTAAGACCGCAGTATCAGCCCTGACGCTCACCTGAGTCAGAAAGTCATGGGTTTGAATCCCACTCAAGATTTGAGCACAAAATCTCAGCTAACACTCCTGTGCTGAACCGTTGGAGGTTCAATTTTTTTGGATGAGGTGGTAAGTTGAGGTCCTGTCTGCTCTCTGAGGTGCATGTAAAAGATCCCATGCCACTATTTCAAAGATGAGCAGGGAGTTTATTCCTGGTCCAATATTTATCCCTCAACTAATATCACAAAAGCAGATTAACTGGTCAATGCCACATTGGGAGCTTGCTGTGCACAAGTTACCTTAAAACAAGTCAAGTACTCAATTGGCTCAGTGCTTTGAGACAACTTGAGGTCATGAAAAGCCTTTCTTTCTTTCACTGCCTGACACCAATGTTAATCAGGTGTGAAGTAAGTGAATTGACCAAACCATACAGTGGCACATTCAATTAAACATAGAAGGCAACAGGAAGTGGTCAATTAAGGTTTTGTTTGGTACGGGTATATCAAAGGTCACCAAGCCAAGGTGTATGAAAGGGTTATTTTTTATTCTTTCATGAGGTTTGGATGTCATTGGCTAGGCCAGTATTTTTATTACCCATCCCTAATTTCCCCTGAGAGGGTGGTAATGAGCTGCCTTCTTGAGCCGCTGCAGTCCATGTGTTGAAGGTACACCCACAGTGCTGTTAGGAAGCGAGTTCCAGGATTTTGACTCAGTGACAGTGAAGGAACGGCGACATATTTCCAAGTCAGGATGGAGAGTGGGTGTTCCCAAGTAGAGGTCGTGGGTTTGGAAGATGCTGTCAAAGGAGCCTTGGTGAGTTGCTGCAGTGAATCTTGTAGATAGTGCACACTGCTGCCACTGTGGGTCGGTGGTGAGGGAGTGAATGTTTAAAATGGTGGATGGGGTGCCAATCAAGTGAGCTGTTTAGTCCTGGATGGTGTCGAGCTTCTTGACTCTTGTTGCAGCTACACTCATCCAGGCAAGTGGAGGGTATTCCATCACACTCCTGACCTGTAGATAGTGGACAGGCTTTGTGGAGTCAGGAGGTGAGTTACTGTCCACAGAATTTCCAGCCTCTGACCCGCCCTGACATACTGATTAGTGATGAACTAATTTAGTGGCAGAAAAGTTTTAAGGGGCTGAATGGTCTACTCCTCATCCCATGCACCATATCTGGCTCATTGTCAAATTTTGTTTGATAGCAACTCAGTTGAGGCCCCTTGGGATATTTTACTACATTAATGGCTCTACTTAAATGCATGTTGTTCCTAATACTACTGTGGATAAGCTTAACTGCACATATTGCTGACATCATAAGCTCACTTCAGGCCAATGAACCTGTAGGCTGTGACTATAAGCATTGACTCTATGTGATAGCAGGCAGCAAAGTTCTCCATTTTACATTTTGGCTCCTGAAAACACATGGTGGCTGAATGTACAGCTAAGTGTCCAATGCACACAGGCTGGGATAACATTAACTGTCTCAAACTGATGTCAGCTGGTAGATTAAATGCTGTGTAAAGTTCCAAATGGCTGCTCCCTAACTATATTCTATTAAAATTGAAGTTCATGTGGCCATTAGGATTTTGACTACACTTACAGGGCACAATTTTGCATCCTGCGGGCGGACGGACGCCCAACCCGGTTGGGTATAAAATAGCACACGATGATGTCGGGCGAGCATCCCGATATTTCAGTCGGTGGGTGCGGGAGCGTGGGGGGGAGTGGTGGTGAGGGGTCTCTGGGTAGCCGTGAATGGAGTTGTGGGGAGGGCGGCATAAACAGCCCTGAGAGGGGGTGTTCGGGAGGTCGGCATAAACAGCTCTGAGAGGGGGTGCTGGGGAGGGGGCTGTGGGCAGCCCGAAGATGGGGTGGTTGTGGGGAGGGTATAGGCAACCCTGATAGGGCAATGGTGTCAGGTGGTGTGGGCATCCCTGGGAGACAGGGGAGTCAGTGATCAAATGGCCAGAGGACCGGACTTTCTTGTGGGCCTTGGATCTTAACACTTGCTGTGCAGGCCAGGTTTCACTGATACTGGGTGACTGCAACAACAATCTGCTGCTGCCCCTTTCAAGTTGCTACTACAGTTGAACTTTGCCGCGCTAGTTAGCTTCACTCCCAATCTTCCCTCTTTTTCCCCCTAATAATCCTCTCATTTCCAGCAGAGTATTGGAGAAACATCCAGCCTAAAATGTCATTGGTTGGAGCCACGCCCCTTCCACCTGGGCAGAGTTACACAGCCAGTAATATTCCAAAAATATTGGACACACATTTCAAAGCTATGAGGAATGATTAAGGGCAGAATCATCCTAGATTTGCACTCATGACGTTTTACCCACTGGCCGCAATGTTGGCTTTTCTGGCTGTTTCAATCCAAACCCGTCGCATTAATTACGCATTCCCAGGAAACATGGTGGGCAGGCTCTCATTCACCCGCCACGCCATCACATCGTTGCTTCATCGCGCCGGGCATCATACTTAAAGTGCAGCCGCACGCACACCTCTCAGTGCCTCCAGCCCACGACTGCTGCAGAGAAGACATGGATCCGAAAGGCAAAAAGACTGCAGCCCCCAGGTTCAATGACACGTCCCTCGAGTGCCTTTTGGATGCAGTGGAGACTCGCCATGATGTCCTCTACCCTGCTCTGGCTGCAGGATGAGCAGCAACCTCACTATTCCAGCTTGGGAGGTGGTGGCCGTGGTAGTCACCGCCAATGCCCTGCAAAAGAGGACAGCCACCCAGTGCTGCTACAGGATGAATGGTCTTATCCATTCCATCAGGGTAAGTCACTTTTCTCATCACTCTCAACTCTCACTCTCAAACCCATCACACATCCACATGATCTCACACCTCAAGGGACAACACCACTGACTCTCACAGACACCCTCACATCTCCATCAGGCTCATACCCTCTCGAGCTCACATCCTCATTCTATCCATGGCTCTGCTCACCACACAAACATTCCACTCAGTGCCATGTGTCCTTCTCACACTCCCACCATCTGTTTTCATGCGGGAGAAGCTGGCTCACATCAGCAGGGAGAGGACCCAGACCAGGCCTGGAGTAGCCCACATTAAGCCCCTCAATCACTTTGAGGAGTTGCCATCGCGCTGACTGGTGAGGATGTGGACCGTGCCTGCGGCAACAGTGAGGTTGGTGGCGAACATCCTCCTGAAGATCCTGCACCACATCATCCCTCTCTCAATTCAACTGTGAGTGCTCTCTCTCTCCTGCTTTTGACTCTGCTGTCATACGCTAATTATCTCTACTCTGGTTCACAGGGAGCTCTGTCAAGCGACACCCTTACCCAGCCAGTCCCTCAGCTCCATCCATGTCCTCACCTCCAGCCAAGAGGACACCTCCTCCATTGAAGAGCTGGAAATAAGCACCTGGAAGACCCATCACAGCGCTTACCCACACACTGCACCAGTGTAGATACACACCTTGGTGAGATCTAGATCTAGAGCAGACTTGGGTTCACACTCAGACACATGTCCACAGCAGCAGGAGGCAGGTTCAGCCGAGCTCCCCGGCACTCAGAGAACTGCAAGGATCAGGCATCTGTGAGGTCCGAGTCAGATGACGAATTTCTTGGTTTGGCCTTCCAACTCATCGTGGAGAGTCAGCAGAAGGCGTGGGAACATCACGCAGAGTGGCACACGAGTCAGAGGAGTGTGTCCGCCTGCTCTCTGATGAAATTGGGCCCACATGTGCCCGTATGAAGGTCTCCATGGGGAGGATGGCAGATGCCATGGAGACCCTGGTCCAGTAGAACATGGAGATGTGAGCAGACCTGCATTTCATCGCGGGAGCCATGGATAAGTTCCTGCAGTGGCAACGCGAGAGGGAAACGGGGCACCTCGATTTCCTCCAGGTGCTCCTTCCCCTCAAGGATTCAGGCCGGGACCCCGGGCACCCAAAGGGAGGAAAAGCACCTGGATACCCCTGGGTCATCCACTCAGGAATCTCAGAGGCTGCCCTCTCTCTCCGAGTCCCCTTTCCCTGTGAGCCCCTCAACCTCCTCCTCTGTCACCGCAGAAGGAGCAGCTGACCAAAGAGTGATTCGAGAGGGAGAAGTGTGTGCGTGCGTGCGTGTGTGTGCGCGCGTGTGCGTGCGTGCGTGTGTGTGCGCACGTGCGTGTGTGCATGCGCGTGTGTGTGCGTGTCTGTGTGTGCGCGTGCGTGTGTGCGTACGCGCGTGTCTGTGTGTGCACGTGTGTATGTGCGTGTGTGTGTGAGCGTGTGCGCGCGTGTGTGTGTGCGTGTGCCTGTGTGTGCGCATGCGTGGGTGCGTGCGTGTGTGTGTGTGCACGTGCGTGTGTGTGTGCACACGTGCGTGTGTGCGCGTGCCTGTGTGCGCACGTTCATGCCTGTGTGTGTGCACGCGTGTGTGTGCGTGTGCCTGTGTGTGCGCATGCGTGGGTGCGTGCGTGTGTGTGTGTGTGTGCGTGCGTGTGTGTGCACACGTGCGTGTGTGCGCGTGCCTGTGTGTGCACGCTCATGCCTGTGTGTGTGCACGCGTGTGTGTGTGCGCGCATGCACATGTGCAAGCCTGTGTGCATGCGTACGTGTGTGCGTGCGTGCATGTGTGTGCACATGCGTGTGCGCACGTGCATGTGTGTGCGCGTGCGTGCCTGTGCGCGGGTGTGCATGTGTGTGTGTGTGTGCGTGCGGCAGGGCCTTTCGGAGCCTCACACAAGCACTCTCCCATGCACACAGATCCTTCACTGTCCTGAGCATTTTGAATGCTGCCTGCTGGGGTTTGTTTTCAGTTGTCCATCTGAGCTGCATTTCCGCCCACCCAACGATCACACTCCCATACAGCACCTGATCTCACCCACCACAACTGTTGTTTCATTTTCGATTTGGACAGCATGGTCTGGATTCGGTTTTTCATTCGCTCCCCCAGCTTTTCCCCTCCCCGAGTCACCCATTTACTTTCCCCCATCACAGTTGTCCCCCTGGCATCACCTTCCACCTCCCCTCCGTGACCTACCAGCCCCAACCCTTTTCCTTCGGGGATGTCCAGGTGAACGTGCACGTTCCCTTCCTTCCCGAAAATCCCACCCCCACCCACATTCACCTCCTCAAACTCCTCCTTCACACCCCCAGGGTCCGTGTCTGCCTCCGAGTCCCCATCAACCACTCGCCGTCCCTTCTACCGCTACCATCGACCACTCACCCTCCCACCCTACCGCCTCACTCTGTTCTTGCTCATTCTCACCATTCCCTCATACCTCTCCCACCCTCAGTTTGCTCCCCTGGAGGCAGTCATGGACTCACAGATCCCTCCCTTGCACATTCACCTGGACATCTCCCCCCCATTCCAGACCCCTTCCCACTCAGGACCCCTTCCCCCCTCCAGACCCCTAACCCCAGTGGAATCCCTTCCCCTCCTGGTATCCCTTCCTCCCCGGAAGCCGTACCAGCCCCCCTTAGTCCTCTCACCCCACTGGACTCCCTCACAGCTTAGTCCCTCCCCCTTCCTGACTCCCTCAGACGCCCTTACTTCTTCCGCCACACTTATTCCTCCCCCTCCCAACTCCTTCCTCCAGCCTTATCTCTTCCTCCAGTCTCACTTTTTCCTCCAGTCTTACACTTTCCCCCATCCTGACTCCCTCAGATCCCCTGACTCCTTCCTCCACCCTTACTTCTTCCTCCCCCTGGACTCCCTCCCCTCTCCATACTCCTTCCTCCCCCTGGACTCCTTCCCCTCTCCATACTCCTTCCTTCCCCTGGACTCCTTCCTCTCTCCACACTCCTTTCCCTCTCCGAACTCCTTCACTTACACCCTCCACCCCATACACCTACCTCCCTAGTTGCCATCTTCTCCCCCGTTACCCCCTCCTCCCCCGTAGTCCCTGCCCCCTCCCAACCTGACCCCCCCCCCGATGCCTTCATTCCCCCCCTCCCAACCTCACCCCCCCAACACCTCTTTCTCCACCAGTCAACCCTGGAACTTCCTCTCCCACCCCCCTCGACCATCATCCGTTGTGAGCATCAACGGTGACTTCCCAACCTCCGTGAGTTGCTTTGCAGCGGAGCCACATCCATGAGAATCCACCCAACATGTCACGGACATTCCTCCAGCATCCCATTGCTGTTGGGTTCCAGCATCTCCTGTTCCTCGGATGTCCGCGATGTGAGCAAGGCCCTGGCGGTAAGTCCCGACTTTTGCATGTGACGGGTTGTCAAGACGTGTTCTGCACTGGCGTGTTTTCCCACCGACGTGGGTGGACCATCCAGAGGAGGGGGATGAGTCCGGCAGGCTGGCCCTATAATAATGATATGCTGATGTGTTACAATGAGATTCCCGTCCTCCGATGCGGACAATGGCAAGCTGGCTTCACGACGTCGTGAAACCGATTTTTGGCCTTCTCGCCATATTGTCCGTTCACACCACCGAGCGCGCCCGACGCTAGCGGGCACGGGAAATCCCAGCCTAAAGCTTGGAGTCATTTCCCAGCTTGTTAGCTTCCCTGACACCGTCTGCAATGCATGTTAAAGCTGATACCATCCAGTACTAATTCAATTTGGCTGAAAAATATTCTCTTCAGTGTCATAGCAACAACTGTTTTATTCATGAGATGCGCGGATCCGATAAGAGTCGTATTCACTCTTTTGTGGCCATCTCTTCAGAAGCTGCAGCCATTTAAATAAGCTTAAAGTTTAAAGGCACACTTTAAACAAGGAAATCCAGGATTAGCCTGGTTAGAACAATCTGATTCACACATTGTAAGGATCAAGAAATGATGTGTTTTTAAAAAAAATATTTGGATTATGAATCACTTCTAAAGAAATATTTGCATTTATATAGTGTTTTTCACAACAACTGGATGTCTCAAAGCACTTTACAGACAATGAAGTACCTTTTGAAGAGTAATCAATGTTGTGCTGCAGGAAACACAGCAGGTAATTTGCACTCAAACAAACAAAAATGTGATAATAAAAACAAAAACAGAATTACCTGGAAAAACTCAGCAGGTCTGGCAGCATCGGCAGAGAAGAAAAGAGTTGACGTTTCGAGTCCTCATGACCCTTCAACAGAACTGAGTAATATTAGGAGAGGGGTGAAATATAAGCTGGTTTAAGGTTGGGGGGAGAGAAGTTGGGGGGGGCTGCTTGTAGGGACAAGCAAGCAGTGATAGGAGCAGATAATCAAAAGATGTCACAGACAAAGGAACAAAGAGGTGTTGAAGGTGGTGACATTATCTAAGAGAATGTGCTAATTAAGAATGGATGGCAGGACACTCAAGGTACAGCTCTAGTGGGGGTGGGGTGGAAAGACTAACAGGGCATTAAAGGTATAGATTTAAAAATAATGGAAATAGGTGGGAAAAGAAAAATCTATATAAATTATTGGAAAAAACAAAAGGGAGGGGGAAGAAACGGAAAGGGGATGGGGGTGGAGGAGGGAGTTCAAGATCTAAAGTTGTTGAATTCAATATTCAGTCCGGAAGGCTGTAAAGTGCCTAGTCGGAAGATGAGGTGCTGTTCCTCCAGTTCCTGTTGTTCCTCCAAAATCCGCAGTTTTTTGTTTTTATTAATAATGTGATAATGACTGGATAATCTGTTCTTTTTTGTGTTGTTGATTGAGGGATAAATATTGGCCAGGACAATGGGGAGAACTCCCCTGCTCTTCTTCGAATCAGTACCGTAGGATCTTTTACATCCATCCGAGCAGGCAGATGGGGCCTTGGTTTAATGTCTGATTCAAAAGCTGGTGCAGCGCTCCCTCAGTATTGCAGTGGAGTGTTAGCCTTGAGTTTTTTGCGCTCAGGTCCAGAGTGGGACTTAAACCCAGAACCTTGTGGTTCAGGGGCAAGTGTGCTGCACACTTGGAAGCTGGAGTGCTTAAGCTGCAAGTACATATGACAGATCCTGAAGTAAATCTCGCAATATAAAGGACCACTGTTTACATTACTGACTCTGCAGCTAGTGACAGTCTCGGTTTCACTGTTATATAAATGCCGCCTGCTGCTCCATTGGCCTGAAGTTACACCTGAAGAGCCAGTCTTTCCCCTTGCTGCTGGAGGACTGTATCTTTCTGGCCTCGGACCACAGAACACCCAGCCCATGCATACGGTCACTTGCTGGCCTGCAGGGACCATCAGGGCCAGAAACATCTCCCACCACACGGTGTGGAGAGTGCCTGGTATAGTTAGCATGCTAGCGAGTCCTCTCCGGGAGCTAGGCTGAGCTTAGGCCCCGCAATCCCACTCGATTCCCCAGAGACAGCCCTGTATGATTCACTCTTATCCAAAATGGAAGGAGATACTTTCACTGTAGTTGATAGAGTTCAATTTAAAATTCATGGAGCAAAAGGCATCATAAAAGTTTGCACTATAAGATGACCCTCCATGGGGTTTTGTGTCGGTCACAAACAATGACCTGCAATCAGAAGTGAAAAATGGGTACGCTCATGCAGTGATGATGCTCCTGGACCAGAACGCCAGTGAATTCAAGCCCCATTATGGCCAGATTTCCATTAAAAACCCAACTGACTCACTAATATCCCACAAGATTCAGAACCTATGAATCTACATCCCAGGAATAAGTAAAAAATAACTTTAGCCCAGAACTTTCAATGCAAATCCAGAGCCTGTGGAGAGTTAATAATATTCAGATTTATTAAAACAGGTCTGGTCTATTATTTGATTTCTGATCAGTTGTTATTTGATTTCTTGCACTGCAGTGAACTGTGCCACATGAAGCCTTTCTTCTCTGGTGCAATCGTGTACAAATAGGGCACTGAATAGGTTTTAAAATTAAATTCATCTCTTAGATGGACATTTGAAACACCTAATAACACTGCGAGATTCAAGCAGTTCAGAGGGTCCGGGGGATGATCATGGGAGGTCGGCAATGGATCAGGGAATAGGTGGCATGTCTGGAGGTGGGGGTTTAGGTAGGGGTATTGGTGATCACAGAAGGGTATTTAATCATGGAAGGGGGAGTTTTGGTTATCATGGGCTAGCCTGATCCTAGGAAAGGGGTCATTGATAGTGGAGGGAGTGTGATACTAGGGGTTGTCATTAATCAAACAACTTGATCCAGATGTGCGAAGGAAGCAGGTTAGACTGAAGCAAGGTTGGGAAGCACTCCTATTTTCCTGGTGCTGTAAAGTGCTGTAAAGGCACTTACCTTTTCCACACAGCTGCCGAATTCCCTGAGGCCTGAGAAACCCAGCCAGCCAGAGTTAAACCTGGAAGAGTGATATGTGATGAAGCACACAACCTCATTCAAATACTTCAATAAGCAACACACCTCCTGCCCTCCTTGCCTCACCTCCATTCAAACCAGAAGTGGGTTGGGTTCAAGTTTGAGATTTTTGAGATTTTAACATCAACACCTGACCAAAACCCACAGCTGTTTGGGGGTTACAATTCCGTTCATAATCTCTGAACCAAAGAACTGGTGTGTTTGCTTCAGCAAAGGTGTGTTGCCTTAGAAATGGGCCACTATGGAAGACCTTATTATCACCATGTCCTATCTCACTCCTGAGTATTTTATGCAGTTTTGACAAGGGACAATAAACAGTTAAGGAAGTAATTCTCACTGCCCCCACCCCAAACAACTAATCATTTCTGTGGAGCTTTCTATTCACATTTTGAAATTTTTAACGACTTGTTTGCTCTCGAGATGAAAGGCCAGTGTTACAAGAACTGACTAAAACCTTGTGTTGAATTGGCAATTTGTTTTCAATTGTACAATAAAGTTGTGCATTGCTGCGGCTCAACAATCCTCACTCTTCAGATTTCATCCTAAGGTATGGAAGTATGGATCTGCCTTGTGAGTGATTTCCATTTCTCTACCTATACATGGACAGTTAGACACAGCCACTAAAAAGCTGTATTGTGAATAATGGGAAATTTCGAGGACTATGGGCAGGTATTGAGGTTGTCGGGTGGGAGAGGTGGGGTGCCCGGGAGAGGAGGGAAATGGTCTCCCGCCCACGATCGGCCCCTGACCTCGATTTCACATTGGCGGGCCAGTTAAGGATCACCTAGCATGAAACACGGCTCCGCACTTGTTGGGAAGGGCCAAGCAGGGGCAGGGACCTGTCGGCCGCTTGGTCCAATGGCGACCCGACGACCAGTTTAAAAATGGCCCAGGCAGCCCATGGAAGGCTGCCATGAAAGGATGTCTCCTCTGCATTCCCAAACTGCAGTTATGGAGTCAGGTGTGGCTGAACACGGCAGGTGGGAGGGCAGGTTGGGTGGGCACTCGGACCCCTGCTTTTCTGATGAATGCCTCGCTGTCCTCCTGGAGGAGGGGGCTTCCAGGAGGGACACCCTTGTCCCCAGAGATGGGAGGAGGAGGCCACCGCACCTCACCAAGAGGGCATGGGAAGAGGTGGCAGCAATGGTGAGCAGCCATGACGTGGTGTGGCGCCTATGGGTGCAGTGCTGGAAGTGCTTCAATGACCTGCTGCACTCAGGAAGGGTGAGTACCATGTTGGCATGGGTCAGTGTGCAAAAGTGTTAAGTTATGGCCATCCCCCTGTGGACCTCAGGGGTGCAAGATTCTGAGTGTCAACTGTCAATCACACCAGAGCTGGCCAAGGGGGCGAGTCCTGGCTGCTTGGACTGTGTGCCTTGTGGCTTGAGGGCCACAACTCAGATGTGCCCTGCAAGGTGTCCCTCAGCTGGGGTTGGTCAGGCTGTAATAGCGCTGCAGGTAGAGAGTGGACTAATCAATGCTCCTCTGTCCTTTCAGGAGAAGACAAGCCATAACCAGGCAGAGAGGGCAGGTACAGGTGGAGGCAAGCAAGTGTTGGTTGCTGGAGGAACTCCGGCTCAGAATTGATGAGCTGGAGTCCGAGCTCCAGACGCTGTGGCACATCCGGGAGGGGGAGAGTTACCTGGACGCTTTGTTTCAGGAGGCGGACACACCCGGTAGATTAAGTACCTCAAGTTCAGTCAGTGGTCAAGGTCAGCAGGGTGTGACTGCAAGTGAGGCAGGTAGAGGGATCCTGTGTTCAGGAACAGAGGAGCTTCAGCTCTTGACCTTGTCAAACATGTACGAGGTACTTGCTCCCTGTGTGGATGAGGAAGAGGGTTGTAGGGAGGATGAGCCAGCTGACCATGGCACCATGGCACAGGAGGCCATTCAAGAGGGGGGAGCAAAAAGACAAGTGGTAGTTGTAGGGGATTCTATAATTAGGGTAATTGATAGCTTCCTTTGTAAGCAGGATCGAGAGTCCCGCATGGTATGTTGCCTGCCTGGTGCCAGGGTGAGGGACATCTCTGACCGGCTTGAAAGGATATTGGAGAGGGAGGGGGAGGATCCAGTTGTTGTGGTCCACGTCGGGACAAATAACATAGGTAAGACTAGGAAAGAGGACCTGTTTGGGGATTATCAGGAACTAGGAACTAAATTAAAGGACAGGTCCTCAAGGGTTATAATCTCTGGATTACTACCCGAGCCACGTGCAAATTGGCATAGGGACGTGAGAATAAGGGAAGTAAACACATGGCTAAAGGAGTGGCGCGGGAAAGAGGGGTTCCATTTCGTGGGGCACTGGCATCAGTATTGGAACAGGAGGGATCTGTACCGTTGGGACGGTCTCCACCTGAACCGATCTGGGTCCAATATTCTAGCGAAAAGGGTAAATAGGGTGGTCAACAGGACTTTAAACTAGAAAGTGGGGGGGAAGGGAAGGGTAAAACTCCAAGAAGTATGACTAATGGGAAACAAAGCAGCAGGTTAGCGTGTGGGGGGGTGGATTCAACAATTATGAAAAAACTGAAAAGAAAGGAGAGCCCAGGAGAGGTTATTAAAGTCTCCAGAACACAAAATAGGACAGAGTGTTTGGAAAGGGCTATAAATCTAACATCAGATAAAGGGACGACAATGAGAAAGGGGACGGGAAATACAGGACTGAAGGTGTTGTATCTGAATGCACGCAGTATACGAAATAAGGTAAATGAGCTTGTGGCGCAGATTGAAATTGGCAGGTATGATGTGGTGGGCATCACGGAGACAAGGCTGCAAGGGGATCAGGACAGGGAGCTAAATATCCAAGGAAATACATCCTATCGAAAAGATAGGCAGGTTGGCAGAGGGGGTGGGGTTGTTTTGTTAGTAAGAAATGAAATTAAATCGATAGCAAGAAATGACGTAGGGTCAGATGATGTAGAATCTGTGTGGGTAGAGTTGAGGAACCGCAAAGGTAATAAAACCATAATGGGAGTTCTGTACAGGCCTCTGAACAGTAGTCAGGATGTGGGGCACAAGATACACCAGGAGATAGAAAAGGCGTGTAAAAAAGGCAAGGTTACAGTGATCATGGGGGATTTCAATATGCAGGTAGACTGGGAAAATAGGTTGGTAGTGGATCCCAAGAAAGGGATTTTGTGGAATGTCTACGAGATGGCTTTTTGGAGCAGCTTGTGGTGGAGCCCACTAGGGGGCAGACAATTCTAGATTTAGTGATGTGTAATGAGGCAGATTTGATAAGGGAGCTTAAGGTGAAGGAACCCTTAGGAGGAAGTGACCATAATATGATAGAATTTACCCTGCAATTTGAGAGGAAAAAGCTGGAATCAGATGTAACGGTATTACAGTTGAATAAAGGCAACTACAGAGGCATGAGGGAGGAGCTGGCCAGAATTGACTGGGAGATGAGCCTAGCAGGAAAGACAGTGGAACAGCAATGGCAGGAGTTTCTGGGAGTAATTTGGGAGACACAGCAAAAATTCATCCCTGGGAAGAAGAAACATACTAAAGGGAGGACGAGGCAACCATGGCTGACAAGGGAAGTCAGGGACAGCATAAAAGCTAAAGGGAAAACATACAATGCGGCGAAGAACAGTGGGAAACCAGGGGATTGGGAAGCCTACAAAGACCAACAGAGGACAACTAAAAAAGAAATAAGGAGGGAGAAGATTAAATATGAGGGTAAACTAGCCAGTAATATAAAAGAAGATTGCAAGAGTTTTTTTTAGATATATAAAGGGTAAGAGAGAGGCAAAAGTGGACATTGGGCCGCTGGAAAATGACGCTGGAGAAGTAGTAGTGGGGAACAAAGAAATGGTGGAGGAACTGAATAGGTACTTTGCGTCAGTCTTCACGGTGGAAGACACGAGTAACATCCCTAAAGTTCAAGAGAGTCGGGGGGCAGAGGTGAGTATGGTGGCCATTACCAAGGAAAAGGTGCTAGGAAAACTGAAAGGTCTGAAGGTGGATAAATCACCTGGACCAGATGGATTACACCACAGAGTTCTGAAGGAGATAGCTGAAGAGATAGTGGAGGCATTAGTGGTGATTTTTCAGGAATCACTGGAGTCAGGGAGGGTCCCAGAGGACTGGAAAATCGCTAATGTAACCCCCCTGTTTAAGAAGGGAGTGAGGCAAAAGATGGGAAATTACAGGCCGATTAGCCTGACCTCGGTCGTTGGTAAGATTTTAGAGTCCATTATTAAGGATGAGATTTCAGAATACTTGGAAGTACACGATAAAATAGGGCAAAGTCAGAATAGTTTCATCAAGGGGAGGTCATGCCTGACAAACCTGTTAGAATTCTTTGAGGAGGTAACGAGTAGGTTAGACAAAGGAGAGCCAATGGATGTTATCTACTTGGACTTCCAGAAGGCCTTTGACAAGGTGCCGCACAGGAGGCTGCTCAGTAAGATAAGAGCCCATGGTGTTAGAGGCAAGGTACTAGCATGGATAGAAGATTGGCTGCCTGGCAGGAGGCAGAGAGTGGGGATAAGGGGGTC
This sequence comes from Cetorhinus maximus, assembly GCF_964194155.1. Classification (NCBI taxonomy): domain Eukaryota; kingdom Metazoa; phylum Chordata; class Chondrichthyes; order Lamniformes; family Cetorhinidae; genus Cetorhinus; species Cetorhinus maximus. The sequence continues at coordinate 10,840,004 of NC_135887.1, forward strand.
CTTCTCAGGATGGCGGCCGGTGACTAGTGGATTTCCGCAGGGGTCAGTGTTGGGACCACAACTTTTCACTTTATACATTAATGATCTAGATGAAGGAACTGAGGGCATCCTGGCGAAGTTTGCAGATGATGCAAAGATAGGTGGAGCGACAAGTAGTATTGAGAAGGCGGGGAGGCTGCAGAAGGATTCGGACAGGTTAGGAGAATGGGCAAAGAAATGGCTGATGGAATACAACGTGGGGAAGTGTGAGGTCATGCACTTTGGTAGGAAGAATAGAGGCATAGACTATTTTCTAAATGGGGAGAGAATTCAGAAATCTGGAGTGCAAAGGGACTTGGGAGTCCTAGTCCAGGATTCTCTTAAGGTTAACTTACAGGTTGAGTCGGTAGTTAGGAAGGCAAATGGCATTTATTTCAAGAGGACTAGAATATAAAAGCAGGGATGTGCTGCTGAGGCTTTATAAGGCTCTGGTTAGACCACATTTAGAATATTGTGAGCAATTTTGGGCCCCGTATCTCAGGAAGGATGTTCTGGCCTTGGAGAGGGTCCAGAGGAGGTTCACGAGAACGATCCCAGGAATGAAAGGCTTAACATATGAGGAACGTTTGAGGACTCTGGGTCTATACTCGATGGAGTTTAGAAGGATGAGGGGGGATCTGATTGAAACTTACAGAATACTGAAAGGCCTGGATAGAGTGGACGTGGGGAAGATGTTTCCATTAGTAGGAGAGACTAGAACCCGAGGGCACAGCCTCAGAGTAAAGGGAAGACCTTTTAGAACAGAGATGAGGAGAAACTTCTTTAGCCAGAAAGTGGTGAATCTATGGACTTCATTGCCACAGAAGGCTGTGGAGGCCAGGTCATTGAATGTATTTAAGACCAAGATAGATAGGTTCTTGATTGGTAAGGGGATCAAAGGTTACGAGGAGAAGGCGGGAGAATGGGGTTGAGAAACTTATCAGCCATGATTGAATGGCGGAGCAGACCCAATGGGCCGAATGGCCTAATTTCTGCTCCTATGTCTTATGGTCTTATGGCCCACCCAACCTCCTGCTGCTCAGAAGGTTCGAGTAAGACACCATGGAGCTCAAGAGCTGGCACGGTCCACATGCAACTGGGTGTGGAGAGGCAGGAGTGCCATGTGAAGGTAAGAGTGCAGTGTATAGGGGTGACAATTTCAAATTGTGCAACCATTCTAGTGTAGTCCATTCATTGATGTGAACCTCAAACCTGGAGTCCGCATTGATCATTGGAAGACGAGCGCATCGTGATGCAGGTCTCCATTGTCTCACCAGGGCACTTGGCATGCACAGTGACAGTGTGATGACTTTAACTAATGACATGTCCTTTTTCTCCCTTTTATGTTCGCCAGCAGACCCTAAAGGGCCATCCCTGACACCGGAGAACCACCAAGCTTCAGTTGCACCTGTGTCACACCCACTCTCTGAAGCAGGCACCAGCACAGATACCAGCACCTCGGTGGGCATTAGAGCAGCAGCTAGTATCTCAGTTGGTGAGGGCACTTCACCCTCGCTTGAGATGCAGGCGGTGGCAGAGAGCACCCAGGGCGCTGGCAGTCGGAGGACTGCTGGAGACCAGGACGATGCTCAGTCGAAGGGAGGTAATGAGCCTCTGGAGGCATCCATTAGGTGGCAGATGCTGGATATCCAGAGAGATATGCAGGAGGATCTGGCGGAGATCCATGAGGGTATGCATGCCATGGTCTCCATTATGCAGGAGTTCAGGTGGAGCATGAACACTACGCTGACCCTCATGGCTGAGTGCACTGCCTCCTCCATTGAGAGAGTGGCAACTCTCATGGAGAGACAGCTCCAGGGACAGAATGAGGGATTCCTGGGGTTGTGTAAGGACCTGTAAGCCCTCATTCAGATATTGACCTCAGGTGGTCAGTGCCAGTGTGGGAGATGGATGAGGCACCCAGTATCCCAGCTAGGTGCCCGTCCATCAGTGATGAGCAGGGAGGTCCAGAGTGACCTCATGTTGGCACATGAGCTGCTTGTCATCTCTGCGGGCTCCTCTCAGGGCGCTCTGGATGACGGCAGCAGCTCCTCTGCCCCTCTGCCAGTGACCATGGCATCTGATGAGGCTGCGATGACTGGGGAGATGCCAGCCATGGCACTGGCCGCTCCCTCCTAGGCGGGGCCAGCACAGGCTCCACTGGCCAGAGGGCGACTGCCAACGTCATCAACGCCAACAAGACAGCAGAGTCAGCAGGCTGGCTCCAATGCTGGTGCCAGCGAAAGGGGGGCACCAAGACATAGGATTCGCAAATGTAAGTTAAAGGCACAGAGATAAAAGCAAAAAACTGCGGATGCTGGAAATCCAAAACAAAAACGGAAACAGAAATACCTGGAAAAACTCAGCAGGTCTGGCAGCATCGGCGGAGAAGAGCACAGTTGACGTCTCGAGTCCTCACGACCCCCCTGCTGAGTTTTTCCAGGTATTTCTGTTTCTGTTTTTGTTTAAGTTGAAGGCACCATGAGCACAAGAGCGACAGTTCACGGGTGATTTCCTGTTCGTTTATGTTTGGTTTATCTTTAATGGTCTGGGAATGAAGACCAGAGAATGTTATGTACCTTTTTTTGGATTGTCAAAATGAAATAAATTTTGTTTTTGTCATAATGGCCTGAGTATGCTTCACCTTTTCATTTTCTTGATGCAGGGTACACCAGTATGTAATGCTGGATGTGAGTGGCTCTAAACTTCATTGCACAAGCAGTGAGTGGACTTTGGGTTCAAATGAAAGGGTCACTTCAGACCTCCAGAATGGAAGCTGATCTTTGGCAGCCTAGCTGAAGGAGTGTTGGATCAAGGCATCCCTGCTGTCCCTGCCTCCCTGGAGGTTACTGAGATCTGCCTCTGCGCCCTCAGCATTCTCCTCACCGTGCTCCTCTTGGACTCACTACTGAACTCAGTGTCTGTGGCCTGTGCAGCTGTGTCAAGATCCTCTTCCTCCAGTGGGTCCCCCCTTGCCAGTGCCAGGTTGTGGAGAGCGCAGCATTCAACCACTATCAGTGACACCCGCTCTGGGGGGTATTGTAGTGCTCCCCCTGAATGGTCCAGGCATTGGAAGTGCATCTTGAGGAGACCTATGGTCATCTCTACCACTGCCCCTGTGGAGGCATGACTCCTAGTGTAAGTTTCTCTGCTTCTGTTCTTGTGTGTCGGAGAGGCGTCATGAGCTATCTCTTCAACAGATAGCCTTTGTCACCCAGCAGCCATCCAGTCGGGTTGGAGCACTGAAGAGCCTCGGCACCTGGGATTGTCTCAGGATATGTGCATCATGGAAGCTGCCAGGGTACCTTGCACAGACTTGTAGAATCTGCATCCTGTGGTCACACACTATCTGCACGTTCATGGAGTGGAAGCCCTTCCTGTTGACGAAGGCACCGGGCTCACCTGCTGGCGCCTTGATGGCCACATGTGTACAGTCTATAGCACCCTGGACACGGGGGAAGCCAGCAATCGCTGTGAAGCCTCTGGCTCGCTCAGCTTGGCTGGCCTCGTCTATACGGTAAAGAATAAGTGATAGTACCCGCCCAAACAGAGCTACTGTCACCAGCTTGACACAACTATGGACAGCTGATTAGGAGACTCGACACAGATCTCCTAATAACCCCTGGAAAGAGCTAGAGGCATGGGGTGTCCATCCACACAGTCGGAGCTGATCTCAGGCCCAATCATCTGACAAATGGAGGTCACCGTCTCCCTTGAGAGGTGGAGCCTCCTTCCATATTGCATCTTGGGCATATTGAGATAGCTGCATCGCCGCCTGTAAACCCTGGCAGCAGGATAGTGGCATCTTCTGTGGCCCCTTCCGCCTTGGACTACCTGCTGCCCCTGCACCCTAGTGCCTGCACCTCTCCTCCCACAGGTCGCCCCCCTGGAATCTGCATCGGGACACCTGGCCTCCTCTCCCTTCTGCCCCTCTCTTCCTCCTCAGAGGAGGTACCACCAGCGGAGACCACAATCCCCATTACCAGGGTAACGGAAGGTTGTCTGGTGCCTGGAAGGGTCCACACAGTCTGAATCCTCCGTGGGCCTTGGAGACACAAATGAGTCCTGAAATGAAGCCTGGAAATGTTAACAATGAACAGAGATGAAGCTGCCAAGTACCAATAAGTCACCAGCAGTAAACTATCTACCAAACTCCCCACTATTGACACTGGCAAACCTGCTCACTCCTTTTATCCCACCTGTGGATGAGGTTTTCTGAAAATGTCGGCTGCCGCCTGACCGTTTTGCCCATGCGGCAAGCACAAAAGGTCCTTGGAGACACCAAGGAGTCCTGAAATGAAGCTAAGAATGGAGCCCTGAACAGAGATGAAGCTGCCAAGTACTAATAAGTCACCAGCAACAAACTATGTACCAAACTCCTCACTACTCACACTGGCCGCTTTTATCACTCACCCCTTTTATCCCACCCGTGGATTAAGTTTTTGAAAAAGTTGCCTGGCCGCTTGCCCAATTTGCCCTTGTGATGAGTGCAAAATCGCACGGGCAATGAAAAATCGCCATCAGTTGGCTTGTTAATGGCCTTAAGTGGCCTCTTAATTAATGGCGGTGCAGCTCTGGCACCACTCGCGCTTGCCAAGCGAAATATTGTGTGAGTGCGCAACAACATCGGGACACTCACACAATATCATTGCCGTTATTTTATACCTGTTCAGGTCGGATGTGCGCCCGCCCATGGGATGTAAAATTCTGCCCTATGTGTTTACATAGCAATTGTGAAAAGAGCCCTAAATTTGGCATGAATAGATATCAAAAAGTTTGACCCCAAATCTCCTCTGTGCTGCAGTGTCAGCAAGTGGCTAATGGGATAGGATTTCGGGCCATTTTTTATCGATACACTTTCTGAGGTCAAAGGTGTTTACATGTTTCATCTGCACACCTGCATCATTGATGGAGCAGCTAAACATCCCCCTGAAGGCAAAGTGTTGGTGAAAACTCATTCAGACTCTTTGTTTAGGTAAGGCTAGTATACTGCAGCATCATTTTTTTTTAAATGACCAATTTCTGTACTGTAATCGACCATAGGGAAACCTACCTTTTCAAAGTTTAAATGTCCCACCAACATCCTTAGCAACACTGGATGTCAGGGATGCACAGGCATGTCTTGCATTAGGTGACAAGAGACAATAAACCCAACTTATGATGTATTTCCCTCATTTACAGAGGCTCATAATATGTCAACTCCCAAATCTTGGCATGGGCAGAAAGGGCCTCAAAGTAAAGGATTTTCTTGGTAAGAGTAATTAACCCATGATGGAAATTCACATTCAGTTTGAGGGTGAGCAATGTGGGTTTGAAACTAGAGTCATAAACTTAAATAAAGGCAATTACGAGGATATGAAGGCTAAGTTGGCTAAAGTGGATAGTAAAATAGGTTAAAGGTAAGGTAGTAGAGAAGCAGTGACAGACATTTAAGGAGATATTTCATAATTCTCAACAAAGATATATTCCATTGAGAAAGAAAGGCTCTACAGCAAGGATGTGCCAACCATGGCTAACTAAGGAAGTTAAGGATGGTATCAAGTTGAACGGAAAGACATACAATGTTAGAAAGATTCGTGGTAGGCCAGAAAATTGGGAAAACTTTAGAAACCAACAAAGGATGACTAAAAGAATAATAAAGAGGGAGAAATGGGAGTATGACAGAAAACTAGTAAGAAATATAAACAGACAGTAAAAGCTTCTATAAGTATATAACAAGGAACAGAATAGTTGGAGAAAGCATTGGTCCCTTAGAGGGTGAGTCTGGGGAATTAATCATGGGAAACAAGGATATGCCAGATACCTTGAACAAGTATTTTGTATCTGTTTTCACAGTGAAAGATGGAAAAAGCATCCCCAGTATATAGAAAATTAAAAGGCCAAATGGAGGGAAGAGCATAAAACAATCACGATCACTACAAGAAAAGTACTAAGGAAACTAATGGAACTAAAGGCTAACAAGTCTCCTGGATCTAATGGGCCTGCATCCTAGGGTCTTAAAAGAGGTGGTTATAGAGAAAGTGAATGCATTGGTTGTAATCTTCAAAAATTCCCTAGATTCTGGAAAGGTCCAAGCAGATTGACTCCTGACCTGAGCCTTGTACATGGTGGACAAGCTTTGGGGGGTCAGGAGGTGAGTTAGTTGCCACAGGATTCCTAGCTTCTGACCTGCTCTTGTAGCCATAATATTTATATGGCTGGTCCAGTTCAGTTTCTGGTCAATGGTAACCCCCAAGATGTTGATAGTGGGGGATTCAGCGATGGTAATGCCATTGAATGTCAAGGGGCAATGGTCAGATTCTCTCTTGTAATTGTAATTGTATTGTTTTCTTTTACATCGTCAGTATTTAATCTTGGTATATGTGATAGTGTGAGTGAGTCAAGTGAGTGGGACATCGTGCTTTTTAATCACTTGAGGAAAGCATATGATAATAAATAACCTTCTCAATTTTTAAATTCACAAAAAAGCTTGCTGCTGGAGTTACTTAAATTGAGACAATAATTCTGAGTGCAAGAAAATGCACACACCTCACATAAAAAAATCACATTGATCACAGGCAGGAAGAAAACACATAAATTGTGATAAGGAGGTAAAACAAAAACAGAAATACCTGGAAAAACTCAGCAGGTCTGGCAGCATCGGCGGAGAAGAACAAAGTTGACGTTTCGCGTCCTCATGACCCTTCAACAGAACTAAGTAAAAATAGGGGAGGGGTGAAATATAAGCTGGTTTAAGGTGGAAGGTTGGGGGGGGGGGCGGGGGAGAGGTGGTGGGGGAGTGGTTGTAGGGACAAGCAAGCAGTGATAGGAGGAGATAACCAAAAGATGTCACAGACAAAAGAACAAAGAGGTGTTGAAGGCGCTGACATTATCTAAAAGAATGTGCTAATTAAGAATGGATGGCAGGACACGCAAGGTACAGCTCTAGTGGGGGTGGGGTGAAATAAGACTAAAAGGGCATAAAAGGTATAGATTTAAAAATAATGGAAATAGGTGGGAAAAGAAAAATCTATATAAATTATTGGAAAAAACAAAAGGGAGGGGGAAGAAACGGAAAGGGGGTGGGGATGGAGGAGGGAGTTCAAGATCTAAAGTTGTTGAACTCAATATTCAGTCCAGAAGGCTGTAAAGTGCCTAGTCGGAAGATGAGGTGCTGTTCCTCCAGTTTGCGTTGAGCTTCACTGGAACAATGCAGCAAGCCAGGAACAGACATGTGGGAGTGTTAAAATGGCAAGCGACAGGGAGGTCTGGGTCATTCTTGCGGACAGACCGAAGGTGTTCTGCAAAGCGGTCACCCAGTCTGCGTTTGGTCTCTCCAATGCAGAGGAGACCGCATTGGGAGCAACGAATGCAGTAGACTAAGTTGGGGGAAATGCAAGTGAAATGCTGCTTCACTTGAAAGGAGTGTTTGGGCCCATGGACGGTGAGGAGAGAGGAAGTGAAGGGGCAGGTGTTGCATATTTTGCGTATGCATGGGGAGGTGCCGTAGGTGGGGGTTGAGGAGTAGGGGGTGATGGAGGAATGGACCAGAGTGTCACAGAGGGAACGATCCCTACGGAATGCCGCCAGGGGGCGTGAAAGGAAGACATTTTTGGTGGTGGCATCATGCTGGAGTTGGCGGAAATGGCGGAGGATGATCCTTTGAATGCGGAGGCTGGTGGGGTGATAAGTGAGGACAAGGGGGACCCTATCATGTTTCTGGGAGGGAGGAGAAGGCGTGAGGGTGGATGCGCGGGAGATGGGCCGGACACGGTTGAGGGCCCTGTCAACGACCGTGGGTGGAAAACCTTGGTTAAGGAAGAAGGAGGACATGTCAGAGGAACTGTTTTTGAAGGTAACATCATCAGAACAGATGCGACGGAGGCGAAGGAACTGAGAGAATGGGATGGAGTCCTTACAGGAAGCGGGGTGTGAGGACCTGTAGTCGAGGTAGCTGTGGGAGTCGGTAGGCTTGTAATGGATATTGGTGGACAGTCTATCACCAGAAATTGAGACAGAGAGGTCAAGGAAGGGAAGGGAAGTGGCAGAGATGGACCATGTGAAAATGATGGAGGGGTGGAGATTGGAAGCAAAATTAATACATTTTTCCAGGTCCCGACGAGAGCATGAAGCAGCACCGAAGTAATCATCGATGTACCGGAGAAAGACTTGTGGGAGGGGGCCGGAGTAGGACTGGAACAAGGAATGTTCCACATACCCCATAAAGAGATAGGCATAGCTGGGGCCCATGCGGGTACCCATAGCCACACCTTTTATTTGGAGGAAGTGAGAGGAGTTAAAGGAGAAATTGTTCAGTGTGAGAACAAGTTCAGCCAGACGGAGGAGAGTAGTGGTGGATGGGGATTGTTTGGGCCTCTGTTCGAGGAAGAAGCTGAGAGCCCTCAGACCATCCCGGTGGGGGATGGAGGTGTAGTAGAAGGATTGGACATCCATGGTGAAGAGGAAGCAGTTGGGGCCAGGGAACTGGAAATTGTTGATGTGACGTAAGGTGTCAGAGGAATCACGGATGTAGGTGGGAAGGGACTGGACAAGGGGAGAGAGAAGGGAGTCAAGATAACGAGAAATGAGTTCCGTGGGGCAGGAACAGGCTGACACGATCGATCTGCCGGGACAGTCCTGTTTGTGGATTTTGGGTAGGAGGTAGAAGCGGGCCATTCAAGGTTGGGCGACTATCAGGTTGGAAGCTGTGGGAGGAAGATCTCCAGAGGAGATGAGGTCAGTGACAGTCCTGGAAACAATGGCTTGATGTTCAGTGATGGGGTCATGGTCCAGGGACCACTTCTCTCCCCCCACCCCCCCACCTTAAACCAGCTTATATTTCATCCCTCTCCTATTTTTACTTAGTTCTGTTGAAGGGTCATGAGGACTCGAAACGTCAGCTGTGTTCTTCTCCGCCGATGCTGCCAGACCTGCTGAGTTTTTCCAGGTATTTCTGTTTTTGTTTTGGATTTCCAGCATCCGCAGTTTTTTGTTTTTATCTCTGTGATAAGGAGGTATTTCATCTCACATAACGTCATTAATCTTTGGAATTCTCTTTCACAGAGAGCAGTGGAGGCTGGGTTATTGATTATATTCAAGGTTGAACTAGATGGATTTTTGATCTACAAGGGAGTTAAGGGGTATGGGAGACAGGCAGGAAATTGGTGTTATGGCTACGGTCAGGTCAGCCATGATATTATTGAATGGCAGAGCAGGCTCGATAGGCTGAATGGCTTACTCCTGCTCCTATTTCTTATGATCTTATGAGGGCCCACTGTAACTGACTTCTGGATCAACAATTGCCACCTGGCCAGATCACAGCAACTTAATGATGAACCGACAGGGCAAACACGAGTCCATGATATTTTGCATGTTTTCATTTTAAATTGCCCTTCTCTCACTATCTCACACATGTATGCTCATGCTCTAGCAATTCTACCTGCGAGGGGAGGGGTGGTGGCATAATGAATCATAAATGTCCTTGAGTGGCCAGTTTTGTGAGTGTTCTCAAAGCTCTGTCAAGATTGGCTGCTTTTCTCCTCTGTTTTCCCTAATTATATTCCCTCCTCTACGTTGATTTATGTTGGGGTTCAATTCCACAGGTGCCTCCCATTCTTTGGTGCCTTGCTCCTGCAACTGTCTTCATCTGGGTGCCTAGACAGTAAGTAACATAGCCTATTCAACCAAGGGGTAAGGGCAATCACCACCAAGGCCAATCCTACCCTCATCCAATGTCAACACACATATAGACACACACTTGCATTTGCACGCACACATTATCCAGTGACTCCCCCTTCTTTTACCTCTCCTCTGGTGTTGTGCCAGCAACCTAGCTAAGATTGAGCACTTGCCACTGAAGGTAAACCTCGTTAAAATTGCTTTTATGTTTAACTTTTTGTTTGTTACTGGAGCCTGCTGTGAGTGACCTCTTAATGGCACATTTGTTTTTAAATTCATTCTTGGGATGTGAGCATCGCTGGCGAGGCCAGCATTTATTGCCCATCCCTAATTGCCCTTGAGATCGAGAAGATTGTGGTGAGCCATCTTCCTGGACCACTGCATCCCATGTGGTGGATTCACAAGCACTTTAGCCAATAGCAGTTTAATGTAACGGAGTGGCTTGCTAGGCCACTTCAGAGGGCAATTAAGTGTCAACCACATTGCTGTGGGTCTGGAGTCACATGTAGGCCAGACCAGGTAAGGCTGACAGAGTTCTTCCCATGAAGGTGAACTAGGTGGGATTTTACAACAAACCAGTAGTTTCGTGATCATTATTTATGAGACTAGCTTTTTATTCAAGATTGATTTATTAATAATTGTTTGGTAACACAGAACTTGAATATTGCTGAAAAGAGAGACATGTCGAAGCTTTTTGTCTTGCACTCATCAGGACACTGCAAGAATATAAGGGGAAACAACAATTTATACTGTATGTGAAGATGGTTGGCAAGTGGAGTCTGATTGGTAGAGTCGTTACCATGGAAAATGCACCAGTGATAGTGACTGACAGTTAATTGCCGAGTATTGTTTGAAATTTCAACCAGGCAGCTTGGTAAGGCATTGCCCTAAAGAATGAGTAAGAGAATGGCTGTCACTTATTTTATTTAGCTGAAACAGGCACAATGTATGTGTATGTTCTTATTTATTAATTGAATTTAAATCCACTCAATTCCATGGTGGGATTTGATGTCTTTGGAGCATTTGCCCAGGCCTGTGGATTCCAAGTCCAGTAACATTACCACTATACTACTGTCCCCCGCTTTTAGAAGATTTTAGTATCTTCACACACACGTTTTTCCCCTTTGAGGAATAGTGGGGAGGTGGTGGAAGGATTCCCAGGCTGATTATAAGCCTGTTGAACCATGTCACAAACACTCCTTCTGTAGCCAACACATCCTGGAGTGGGACTTGGACCCAGAGCTTCTGGCCCAGAGGTGGGGATGCTACCACTGCACCTCAAGACCTTCTACTGTCCCCTACCAATAATTGGAACAACCGGACATTGACTCCAAACCCGGGGCGTTTGGCCAGTATGCATAATGGAAAGGCATCTGCAGGCATTTGCAAAAGGGAGACAGAAGAAGCTGCGGACAAAGCACCATTCAATAGGAAGCTAAACAGCGGCCGCAAAGTAATAAATTCTGTAACCAAAGAAATTCAGATAATAACACTGGCCAGTGGGGGAATGGTGCAGCTGTTTCTTTGAAGGAGATAAGTAAGGAGCTGTCTGCAGATATCAAAGTGTTGGATCAAGAGCGTCAGTCCAGTGAAAAGTACTCTTATTGTCTGGGAAAATCACTGAGTGCAAATAGATGTTGACTCAGATAAGTTGGATCGCTATGAGTGGACCTGATTATCGCAGTCTGCATCAGGTTAGATTCTCCTGCCCTTTCCATGGTTAAGCACATGACAGGTGCTCCAGAAGATCACACAAAATCTACTTCAGAAACTGATTACAAAATCTACATTGAATTCTTTGCTTTCTTACAGCTTTCAATCTCAGTGATTGTGGGTTCAATGGATTAATGCAATCTATTCTGATGCTTGCAAAGAATCAAAATTGTGTTGTGAAATAGAACTCGTCAATCTCCGTTGGCATTGCACACTGATAGTCAGAACTAAGTTGAGATTTTCAGCTCATGCAGAATCCAACGGTGGGAGGTGATGGAGCCAAAGCGGGGAAGCAGAGAGGAGAAAGAGGGAAGGGGGAGTGAAAGGGGAGAAAATGAAATGGAGGAACAATAGGAGGGGAGGTTGACGACAATAGAAGAGAGAAAAGAGGAGAGGTGATGGGAAGAAAAAGAGGGGAAGAGGGAGGGGAATTCAGATCAGTTGTGGTAAAGAGATGTAAAGCATGGAACAGCCAGAGCGATAGAGGAGAATACAGCCTGTTGCTGGGCACTGTGAATGGGAAATGCAGTTGGTGGGGAGGAAGGTAGTGGTGGTGGGTGGGTTGTTACAGTAAAAGGATAAATGAAGCAGATTTGTGAGGTGAACAGCAGCCAACTGAGGGGTGTTGGGGAAAGGCATTGGCAGTGGGAGGGTGATTTGTAGTAGTAAATGTAGCTAATGGGTGAGGTGAAAGGGTCATCTTCATCGGAGGAGGAGAGAGGTGTTCGAAATCTTGGTCATCATTGGGAGGGAGGGGGGCGTTGCGGGTTTTGAGGTGGGGGGGATTGATATTTGCTAACTTTCTGAGTGGACAGCGTGTGGGTGGAGAGGGATGAAAACTTGCTGACTGGGGAGGAAGTGCTCAATTCTACCTAAGAAATCGATGATAGTGATTCCGATGTACTCACTTGGGGCCTGTCAGGAAGCCTTGAGATCACTGGGTTCTCTGTTACGCTGATCTGGCATCAGCAGCAACAAGCGTCTGACTTGTGAATTTGCACAGGATTTTCCTCATACCATTAAATCCATTATGCATACTAGCCAAATGTCCAGGTTTTACACAGACAGTTTTTACAAAAGGCTCTTTTCCTAAGAAATAGGTTCGAAAAAGTAACTGCCAGTATACAATCAGGCTGATACAGGTACTTAAAAACGATTCTCTATAATTTTATACTCGCCCACTTCCTCTTCTCCTGTCCCAATTTTAATTTATTTCTTGCCCTCTGCTGGGTCTCTTTGTATGATGCACCTCATGTTTGCAGCAGAGGAGAAGGAGGTTAGTGGTGTCAAAGGTAGACTTACGTTATACGTCGGGGAAGACTTCAGTGATGTGCTCTAATGCACCCTGCAGCAGTTACTGAGGAGCCTCAGTGCAGACAATTGTGATACAGTCTGTCTTCAACGAAGCTAAAACCATCTCTCTAGCAATGGCAAAGTTCAGGCCTTTTTTTAGGGTGAAGATCTGCAGGGTAGCCACTGTGTGACACACAATCTGGAGCATATTGCACAGCCCCTCCCAACCCATCCAGGTAGCAAGGCAGGGGTGGGGAAACTTTATCTTATCACGGGCCATTCACACATAGGGCAAAATTTTCTGCCTGTTGAGCGGGCGCAGGCGGGCGTGGACCCGATCGCCGCCCGCGATTGGGTCCACGCCGCCATTTTACGCGGGCGGGACATTTAAGGCCCGGCCAGCATGAATCACGGATCCCGAGGACAGCGGGAGTGGGCGGGCAGTGGAGGGACTGCACTGACCGCTGGGTCTGATGGCGATGCGATGGCCTGTTTTAAAAAGCTCCTACAGCCTTTCGAAGGCTGTGAATCCCGGCCAGTGGAAGGCTCCCCAGGGCGCTGCTGGTCAGCAGGCCAGGCAGGAGGGTAGGGCAGGAGGGCACTGTGCCCCTCGTTTTTCAGATAATTGCCTTGCTGCCCTCCTCGAGAAGGTGGCAGCACGACAGGAGGTCCTCGTACCCCAGGACGGGAGGAGGAGGCCCCCCCACATGACCAGACATGCCTGGGAGGAGGTTGCAGAGGTGGTGACCTCCCACGACGTGGTGCGGCGGACGTGGATCCAGTGTCACAAGCGCTTCAACGACCTGTTGTGCTCGGGAAGGGTGAGTACCATGTTGGCATTGGTCACTTAACCCAGCAGGTCGGCTTTCCCCCCTGGGTCCCCCCCACCCCCCAACTCTGAGGTAGCGGCTACATTGAATCATTGACGGCCTGTGTCCTTCGCTGGGTGGGCCAGCAGATATTTCCCATGCCGAGGTCACCCTGAGAGGGTGGTGAAGAGATGGGTTCCGCGCCCGCAGCATGTGTTACACTGAGATCCACATGACTGTTTTGGGGGCAACCTGGAGGAGCTGCACCCAGGGGCAGTGCTGGAACTCCAGGATATGTCCAAGTCAGGGTGTTGAGATGCTGGGAGGGGAGCTTCAAGGTGGCATTGGCACCGATCGATCTGCTGTCCTCTGTGCTTCACGTGCTTGTGCCTCCTTGCTGTGGAAGGTTAGACTGTGTGGTGCCTAATGTGATGTCAGCAGCACTTGGCCAAGGGAGTGGGGGCGGGGGGAACAGGCCTGGCATCTTTGTGTGACTGTTCGGCAGCAGCGGGGTGAGGAGGCACTGGAGCCCAGCAATGTCCCACTCTGGTTGGGGTGGGCTGTCTGTGAAGAGGATCCAGGTACAAGTAGCACTAATCAATGCTTGTCCCTCATTTTCAGGAGAAGAATGTACATAATGCCACCGAGCGGGTGAGGACTGGCGGAGGGCCGGCACAGTTAGCGATTCTCAGCCGGTTCGAGCAGGAGGCCCTAGATCTGGAGAGGCGCCAGGTGCCCAGGTCCACCGGTGTCAGTGAGGCTGGGGTGCCACGGGCAGGTATGTTTGCCCAGCAGTGAGGTCGCCCTTGTTCTCCTAACAGCCACGGCAGTGCTGAATGTTCAGTGATTGAAGTTTGCAACATGGCTTGACCATTGCTTATGGAAGGATGAGAACATAATGATCCGGGGGACAGGGATGCGCATTGACATTGTCTCCACGTTAACTAATCAAATGTCCTTGTTCTTCCTTTCAGCATCAGTGGAGCAGGGCCGGGAGGAGGAGCAGCAGAGGCCCCCTCTCACACCTGAGGGCCCTGAAGCCTCGGACTCACCAGCGTCACACCATCTCTGCCAGGCAGGCACCAGCGCAGACATTAGCACCTCGGTGGGAATTAGACTATCAGCTAGTGTCCCAGGGCACAGTGGCACTTCATAGTCCCTGGAGGAGTTGGCAGAGACAGAGAGTGCCCATGGCGCCAGCAGTCAGAGGACTGCAGGGGACCAGGCACGTGCTCAGTCGGTGCCTGATGATGTGCTTCTGGAGTCGTCCGCGATGCAGCAAACGCTGGAAATGCGGCCGGGTGTGCGGGAGCATCTGGTGGAGATACATGAGGCTATGCTTGGCTTGGTGTCCATGGTGGAGGATCTATGTGGACGATCGCCGAAGCAATGAGCCTCATGTCCGAGCACCATGCGTCCTCCATGGAGAGAGTGGCGACTCTCGTGGAGAGGCTCCTCCAGGAGACCCATCATGGCTTCCTGGGGATGCGCTCTGACCAGCAAGCCCTCACATCAGCATTGACCTCAGCTGGTTAGTGCCAGTGTGGGAGATGGTCTGGACACCAAGTTTCCCAGCTCGGTGCCCATCCATCCACGGTGAGCAGGGAGGTCCGAGGTGACCTCACGTTGGCACAGTAACTGCCTGTCGTCTCTGCGGGCACCTCTCAGGATGCTCCGGATAAGGGCAGCAGCTCCTCCGCCCCTCTGCCAGTGACCGTGGGATCCGATGAGGCTGCAACAACTGGGTAGATGCCAACTGTGGAACTGGCAGCTCCCTCCCAGGCGGGGCCAGCACAGGCTCCACGGGCCAGAGGATGGCCGTCAAGGTCATCGAGGCCAACAGTACAGCAGAGTCTGCAGGCTGTCTCAGATACCACTCCCAGCGAGGGGGCAGCACCAAGACGCAGCACCCGAAAGCGTAAACATAAGGCACATTAGGACCCCACGGGTTTATCACTGGTGCTTTTGTGTTGGCCCTCAATGAGATCTTTATGAGTTGGTGTGATTTTTAACACCTTTGTCATTTTGTTTTCTTAAGTTCCTTTGGTTGTAATATT